>NC_041228.1:33031142-33089595 GCF_002837175.3 Physeter macrocephalus | reverse complement strand
TTTACTTATTTTATTTATTTATTTTAGGCTGCATTGGGTCTTCATTGCTGGGCGCGGGCTTTCTCTAGTTGCAGAGAGTGGGGGCTACTCTTCGTTGCGGTACGTGGGCTTCTCATTGCGGTGGCTTCTCGTTGCAGAGCACAGGCTCTAGGCGCGGGCTTCAGTAGTTGTGGCTTGCGGGCTCTAGAGCGCAGGCTCAGTAGTTGTGGCGCACGGGATTAGTTGCTCCGCGGCATGTGGGATCTTTCCTGACCAGGGCTCGAACCCTTGTCCCCTGCATTGGCAGGTGGATTCTTAACCACTGTGCCACCAGGGAAGCCCGAAGATGCTTTATCAAACACTAGATGTTTCACTATGTTTTAAAATATAGGGTTGAAGAACAAAGGGGGTAGAATAAGGTAGGAAAAAATACAGTTCCACTCTGTTTTCAAAAATTTTATGATAATTTTCATGTTATTTTTCCTCATGACCATTGAGAAACAATTTGTCTAGCAAGCTCATTGCAAAAGTAATTTATGTCTTAAATAAGTGCAATTTATGAACCATTACTGTTAGCCATTTTAACTGTGTTTTATGGCTTTCTACATTTATTTTTAAAATGTTTCAAATATTTCAAAAAACTTAAAATATATACAAATGTAGAGATGGGATTTATATTTTTAAAGGTTAAAGACAGGTTCTGTAGTACGTCTGAAAGCTGTTTTCTTCTTTGATACTAAGTGTCAGGAAACATAAGGGAGATAAAACCCATGATGGGAGGTAGGTTATAGGAAAATCCCACTTGAACTGACACATTTGATTTTAGTCTAATGAGTTCAAATAATGGGTGTTTGTAACTAAGGAGGCATTTACTAATAAGTCCCTTTAATCAAAATCCTATTCCTTTAGTAGAGGGGGACGAGTTCTGATTTCATATTTTTCCTTATCATGTAGGGGCTTGCATTTTTCTTATTCTTTACTATTCTTTGCTCATTTGTATTAGTTTTTTTTTTTGAATGAGTCCTTTTTATGTTAAATAACGTAATTCTTTATGACATATGCTGCAAATATCCCAGTTGTTCCTTTTTCTTTTATTTGTTTATATGTAAGAATGTTTAATTGCCTTGTAGTCAAGTTTATCTTTTTTTTTTTAATATGGATTTTATATCACACATGGTAAAACCTTCTCTACTCCAAGATTCCAAAAACAAATTCTCCCATATTCTGTCATGGCTTGTTTTTTGTCAGGGGGAGGTATTCAATTTTTTTAAACATTGAGGACTTCAACTTACTCAGAATTCATTTTGGTGTAGGTTATATGGTATAGATCAACTTTATTTCATATTGTGACCCATTTGTCATAATGTTATTTATTGAGTGATTCATTTTTTATCCCTTAATATACATAGCCACCTTTTTCACATGTGGAATTCCCATATGATTATGGTCCATTTCTAGTCTCTTTAATCTGCACATTGATTTTTCTATTTTTGAGCCAGTACCAAGTACAACATGGTTTAATGACTGTACCTTTTCAATATGTGTTACTAATACCTTGTAGCCCTTGTCCAGTGGCATGTAGGGAGTGGTGGGAGTGGGCCACCCTGGCCACGGGCAGTACGAGGTGGGGGAAGTGTTGTCTGTAGAGAATATTAAAAACAAAATAAGAAAGCTAATAATAATGGGCCTGCTTATTATTATCTCCATATTCAGGCAATTCTAAACCATTTAGTAATAAAATACTCCTTCACTCTGGGGCAGATTACTTCAAATCCTTAACCCCCTTCCACTGGAGCTAGTTTCCTCACAATGCTCTTCTTTTCTTTTCAAAAATTTCTTGGCTATTCTCTATTATTTTTTTCTTTTTAAAGAAAATGAAGTGTAACTTACAATCAAATGCACAGGATTTAAGTACAGTTTGATGAGTTTCGAAAAGTATGTATATTCCTCTGTAACCATTGCCCTCACCAAGATGTATATTATTCCCATCCTCCTAGGAAGTTCACCCCCCTCTCCCAATAGGCAATCACCTTTCTGACTTCTATTACCATAGATAGCTTTGCTTGTTCTTGAACTTAATATAAATAGAATCATATGGTATGTACTCTCTTCTTTCTCTCAATTCAAAGTCTAGCGACGCATGTCATTGCCTGTAGCAATAGTTTGTTCCTTTTTATTGTGTGAATTGTATGGATATACCACAATATGTCTAGCCACTCTCCTGCTGAGGACATGTGGATTGTTTCTCCCCACCTTTTTTGGCTATAATTAATAAAGCTGCTATAAATTTTTGTGTTATAGGTCTTTTTGTGGGCATATATTTTTATTTCTCTTTGATAAATACCTAGAAGTAGAATTGCTGGGACAAGAAGTTAGATGTATGTTTAACTTTTATTACAGACAGTTTTCCAGAGTTCATGTGCAATTTTACACTTCTATCAGCAGTATAAGAAAGTTCTAGTTTCTCTACAACCTTGCCAGCATTTGGTGTTGTCAGTCTTTTCATTTAATTTATTCTAGTGAGTATGAAGTGGTTTGGCTCTTATTTCCATTTCCCTAGTGACTAATGATTTGAGCATCATTAGTGTCTATTGGCCATTCATATTACTTTGCTTGTGAAATGTCTGCTTAACTGTTTGCCTGTTTGAAAAGTTCATTTTTTCTATTTATTATAGATTTGCAGGTGTTCTCCTTATATATGTTCTGAATACAAGTATCAGATATATGTATTGAGAATATTTCTACCAGTCTATGGCTTGTCTTTTCATTTCTTAATGGCATATTTCTGAGAATAGAAAATTTTTTTAAATTGAAGTATAGTTGATTTACAATGTTGTGTTAGTTTCAGGTGTACAGCAAAGTGATTTCAGTTTTATATACTTTTTCACATTCTTTTCCATTATAGGTTATTACAAGATATTGAATATAGTTCCCTGTGCTATATAGTAGGTCCTTGTTTTTTATCTCTTTTATATATAGTATCTGTTAATCCCAAACTCCTAATTTATCCCCTACCCCCTTTCCCCTTTGGAAACCATAAGTTTGTTTTCTATGTCTGGGAGTCTGTTTCTGTTTTGTAATTAAATTCATTTGTATCATTTTTTTTTTTTTTTTGTGGTATGCGGGCCTCCCTCTGCTGCGGCCTCTCCCGTTGCGGAGCACAGGCTCCGGACGCGCAGGCCCAGCGGCCGTGGCTCACGGGCCCTCTGATGCGGCCTCTCCCGTTGCGGAGCACAGGCTCCGGACGCGCAGGCCCAGCGGCCGTGGCTCACGGGCCCAGCCGCTCCGCGGCACGTGGGATCCTCCCGGACCGGGGCACGAACCCGCTTCCCCTGCATCGGCAGGCGGACGCGCAACCACTGCGCCACCAGGGAAGCCCCCATTTGTATCATTTTTTAAGCTCTCATGTATAAGTGATATATTTGTCTTTGTCTGATTTACTTCACTTAGTATAATAATCTCTAGGTCCATCCATGTTACTACAAATGACATTATTTCAGAGAATAGAAAATTTTAACTTTTATGAAGTCCAATTTACTCACCTTTTCTTTCATGGTTAGTGCTTTTTGTGGCCTAAGGTATCTTTGCCTACCCCAGAGTTGCAAAGGTATGCCCTTGGCTATACTTGCTTATTTATTTTTCCTTCTATATGTTAGCATTAATTTGCTTAGTCCTAAATAAATCATATAGGTACTTTTTTTTACTGAGACTACATTTAATAATGGAAAAATTAGGAAAGAATTGTCATTTTTATGGTGTTAAGTCTTCATATTCAAAATTAGAATATGATTTTTTTTTTTTTTTTTTTTTGCGGTACACGGGCCTCTCACTGTTGTGGCCTCTCCCGTTGTGGAGCACAGGCTCTGGATGCGCAGGCTCAGCGACCATGGCTCATGGGCCTAGCCGCTTCGCGGCATGTGGGATCTTCTGGGACCGGGGCACGAACCCGTGTCCCCTGCATCGGCAGGCGGACTCTCAACCACTGCGCCACCAGGGAAGCCCTAGAATATGATTTTTGATTTATTCATCTTCCCATATATCTCTCAGTAGCATTATTTATATTATTTTTGCATATTTCTCAATAGTTTATTTTAGAATTATAAGTGAAATAGTCCTTTTTAAACTTATTTTTACATAGGAATACATTGATCTTTGTATGCTCACAGCCACCTTTCTAAATTATATTGTTTATTAGAGTTTTTCAGTTGTTTCTTTTGAGTTTTAACAGTACAAAACCATATGACTTGAAAATAATAATTTACCTCCTCCTTTCTCATTTATTTCTTTTTTAATTGTATTAACCAGAACCTTCAAAACAATCTGAAATAAAAATATATTCACATATATAATTAGAATAATCTATATAAGTTGTCATTTTGTTGTTTTTTAAAATTTACAATTGTATAATTACTTTCAAGTTCTCCCCCTGCACTCACTGCCCCTGTGCAAACATGTTTTCCATTTCCAGTGCAGAGTTTTTCCAGTTTTGTTTAGAGGTTTCTTGATGTTCCAGTTTCCTACTTCATGGTCTTTTAAGGGTTATAAACCAACCAACTCTCTTTCTTGTCTTTTGCTAAGTTTTGGCCAGCTCCAATTCTAAGGACAGTCACTGAGACATGTTAGTTGTAAGAATTTTGGGCCACTTAATGAGGAAGTGGTTAAGATGAGGTGGGTGTATGGGGATAAAAAGGCAGATTTTTGTTTTTAACCTGATGTAAAATTCATACAAAGGCCAAGGAGGACATTGAAAAGAAATCGGAAAATATTTTTCTTATTGATTTTGTCTTTATTTAGGACTTTTTTCTTCATCTATTGATATCTTCACATGATTTTTCTCCTTGAATCTGTTATGTGGTAAATCAAAATTCTTGATTTTCATAAGCAGTTTTGCATCCTTAGGGTCAAATTCACTTGGTTATGATATAATATTTTAAAAAAATATTTGGATTTTATTTGCTAATAGTTTGCTAAAGATTTCTCTGTTTATGTTCGTGAAGGATACTGGTGTGTAATCTTCTGTTCTTCTCTGTCCTTTTCTGGTTTTGGTTTTAAGGTTATGATGATTTCATAAAATGAATGGTTCTATTTCTCCTCTATTTTTCTGAAAGAGTTTGTATTATTTCTTCCTTAAGCGTATGATAGAATTCACCAGTGAGGCTGACTGAGTATAGAGTTCTCTGTGCAGAAGTTCTAGAATTATGTGTTCGATTTTTAAAAAGACATACAAAGCCATTCAGATTATTTCTTGTTGTATGTTTCTGTTAAGTTTTGTTTTTGAGGGAATTTGTCCATTTTATCTAAGTTGTTGAATTTATTGCCTTTAAGCTGTTTGTTATAACCACTTGTTAACCATTAATGTTGATATGATGTGTAGAGATGTCCCTTTTTCATGCTTGGTAGTGATAATTGGTGTTTTCTTTCTCTCTTTCTGTTTCTGTCTGTCTCCACAATCAGCCATGTAGTGATGAAACAATTTTGGTTTTACTTATTTATTTTTTGTGTTGTTTTGTTTACTTTTTATTCAGTTCTTTTCTATTCTTATCTTCATTATTTCCTTTCTTCTACTTGCTTTGGGTTTATTTTGTTTCTTTTTCTAGGGTTTTAAAGTAGAAGCATACCTTATTAATTTTATTCTGTTCTTTTCTAACACAGGCATTTAAAACTATAAATTTCTTATTAAGAACTGCTTTAGCACATACATTTTGATATGTGTGCTTACATTTTGTCATCAGGTAAAATATTAAAATTTCTTTCCTTATTGATTTTTTAATTTGATCTGTAGGTTATTTTAAAATATGTTGCTTTATTTCCAAGTATTTGGGTACTTTTAGGTATCTTATTGAGTTCTAGTTTAGTGCCATTGCAGTCAGAGAACACCTCTGTGAGGTTTTGATCCTTTAGGATTTACTGAGACAACATGTGTTGTTTCTTGGTGAATGCTCCATGTGTACTGGAGAAGAATGTGATTTCAGAGGACCTCAATCTATGGGCATCTTGTAGCCATTGTTGATCGTGTAGCTCTCAAGCAGTTAAATTTTTTTTTTCTTCCAAGTTTTTTTGTAAAATTTCTGTCCTGGCATCAATTTTCTTGATAATTTCTGGGTTTTGTGGGTTCCTGGATCATGCTACAAATTACAAAGCTATGTGAAGTGCAGGACAACTTTTTCAATTCTCAAGGGAGACTTTCTTGTTAGTCCATCGTATAAGCAGAGATATACTTCCTTGTGCAGTAGCTTCCTAATTAGTTTCTGCTTCCTTTCTCCAACCCAGTCTCCATACATCTGCTTCGGTGATCTTTTTAACAAATGCAACCAGATTATGTCATTCTTCTGCTTAAGTGCCTTCTCACACAGCTTCTTTCTGGGGCATACAGGGAAGGTGATTCGTGATCTGGCTTCTATCTCTTTAACATCATCTCCTACTGTTCTCCCCCTCATTGCTTTTTATCCCAGACATTTCTGTCCCTGAAGCCACAAAGCTCTTTCCTACCTATAGACATTTACGTATGTTCTTTCTTCTACCTGGAATGCATTTCACCAGCTTTTCACATGGAAGGCTCATCTCATCTTTGGTATCAGTTCACCTGTCATCACTTCAGAGAAGCCTTCTCTGACCTACGCTTTGTAGGGTATTATTCGTATTCAATATCACTTTCTGTCTATCATATCACTCTATTAATTTTCTCCAAAGCATACATGTATAGTTACCTTGTTTATTTTATTTTTTTCCTACTTTATTTTATTTATTTATTTATTAATTAACATCTTTATTGGAGTATAATTGCTTTACAATGGTGTGTTAGTTTCTGTTGTATAACAAAGTGAATCAGTTATACATATACATATATCCCCATATCCCCTCCCTCTTGCGTCTCCCTCCCTACCCTCCCTATCCCACCCCTCTAGGTGGTCACAAAGCAGCAAGCTGATCTCCCTGTGCTATGCAGCTGCTTCCCACTAGCTATCTATTTTACATTTGGTAGTGTATATATGTCCATGCCACTCTCTCACTTCGTCACAGCCTACCCTTCCCCCTCCCCGTGTCCTCAAGTCCATTCTCTACGTCTGCGTCTTTATTCCTGTCCTGCCCCTAGGTTCTTCAGAACCATTTTTTTTTTTAGATTCCATACATATATGTTAGCATGGATATTTGTTTTTCTCTTTCTGACTTAGTTCACTCTGTATGACAGACTCTAGGTCCACCTCACTACAAATAACTCAGTTTCGTTTCTTTTTATGGCTGAGCAATATTCCATTGTATATATGTGCCACATCTTCTTTATCCATTCATCTGTTGATGGACGCTTAGGTTGCTTCCATGTCCTGGCTATTGTAAATAGAGCTGCAATGAATATTATGGTACATGACTCTTTTTGAATTATGGTTTTCTCAGGGTATATGCCCAGTAGTGGGATTACCTTGCTTATATGTTCGTTTACTTGTCTGTCTCCCCCACTAGACTGTAAGCCCCATGAGAAAAGAACTTGTCTGTTTCTTTATCACTGTATCTCTAGTAAGAAGCATAGGGCTTGGCACATAGTAGGGAGTATTCAATAACTTTGTGAATCTATGAATTATTAAGTGATTGAATGAAAGAGATATTTCCTGATATCTCTAAATTTTCCCTGCCCTCAATCCAAAATGAGCAGATGAAATAATAAAAAAGACATAAAATTAGATAATTATTTTATTATTTTGAAGAAATAACAGCATCATAAAGCCAGTTGAAGTGGAAAGATTTTAAATTTCAATTGCTTTGATTTAAGCTCCAGTGTTATTTCAAATTTTAAAAAGTGGTCAGGCATAACAAGTGAGCCTAGATGAAACTGGCTGCATCAGGCCTGGTGATTCTTCTGTTAATATCAGTTTTCTAATTTTTGGTTCAGTCATCATTCCAAGCAATTTTTAAAATCTGTGTCTTGGGGACTGGTAGTCTCTAGGAACAAAATATACTACTTTCCTTAAGTCTAATCATAGATTAGGTCTTTAAGTGCTATAGTCATGTATCTTAGAGTCTGTTCCACTTTTGAGGGTTGTACTTTTATATTGCATGGAGGAACTGAACTGAAACAGTCATAGGTGAGAAAGGTATGTTCTGGTCTGCAGCCCTCGAGTACTTCATTGCAAGATACTCTGGATCCAGACTTCCTGCAAGCCCACCAGAGTGTAATCAACTTGGGAGCTGACCAAATTCGAACTCTAAGAATAACTCTGCATTAGCTCTAGCCAGCCACAGAGTAACTGAACTGGGCTTTCAGTGAATAGGTAGTGATCCCTCAGGGACTTGTGTCTGCTAGGCAGGATGTGCATTGGTAGATGGCTTAACATTTTGTCCAGAATTTATTTTTAGGTATTTATCAGAAGAGAATTTGCTGAGTTGTTTGTGTGTGCCTTTTAAAAATGCCAGCACTTTATGGTTCTTGGAATTGAGGGTACACTTATTTAGTTGAAGATGGCACCAAGTGAGGCTAGTATTAATCTAATAGTATACAGAATTTATTGTGATGTTGAAAAAGCAGGGAAGTGGCCAATTAAAAGTTAGATAATGTTCACTAGGAATGCACCAAAAGTAGCCCATACAAGAGCCAGACAGAGTCCAAGAACCACTGATTTGATTAAATATATTTACTTTGAGGAGAGGACACAGTCAAGAGGAAGCTAATAATTGCTAATGGGATTTAGCTATAATGGTGAATAAGACCTTTCATCAATAGGATTATTTTCCCGGTTCTGTCCTTCTTTTTAACAAAACATTTTTTTTTAATGTGGTAAAATACAAAAACAAAATTTACCATCTTAACCATTTCAAAATGTACAGTTCAGTGGTATTAAACACACTAATAATGTTGTACAACCATAGGCATCATTCATCTCTGTAACTCCTTTTACCTTTTAAAACTGTAATTCTGTATGTATTAAACAATAACTACCCTCCATCCCCAACCCCAGCCCTTGGAAACCACAATTCTACTTTCTGTCTCTGATTTTGACTTCTCTAAGTAACTCATGTAAGTGGAATCATACAGTATTTGTCTTTTTGTGACTGGCTTATTTCACTTAGCATAATGTCATCAAGGTTCATCCATGTTATAGCATATGTCAGAATTTCCTTCCTTTTTAAGGCCGAATAATATTCACTTGTATGTATATACCACATTTTGCTTATCCACTCATTTGTTAATGGATCCTTGAGTTGTGTCCACATTTTAGCTATTGTGAGTAAGGCTGCTATGAACATGAGTGTACAAATATCTCCTCAAGGCCTTGCTTTCAATTCTTTTGGGTATATACCCAGGAGTGGAATTGCTGGTTCATCTGATAATTCTATTTTTAATTTTTGTAGGAAATGTCATACTGTTTTTCACAGTGACTGTACCATTTTACATTTCTACCAACAGTGTACAAAGTTTCTCTTCTTTTTTGGTACAGCTCCTGGGATTCAGGTTTGGTTTTCGCCCTGCCTCTGCCTGTAGGCCACCCTCAGGCGTCTGTTTCCCGCCCAGACAGGTGGGGGTTAAAGCAGCGGCTGATTAGGGCTCTCTTGCTCACTCAGGCCAGGGTGAGGGAGGGGTATGGTAGTCACAATTGGAATGGGGGTCGAGCCTGTGGCAGCAGAGGCCAGTGTGACATTGCAACAGCCTGAGGTGCGCCCTGTGTTCTCCTGGGGAAGTTGTCCATGGACCATGGGACCCTGGCAGTGGCGTGCTGCACAGGCTCTTGGGGGTGTGTGGATAGTGACCTGTCCTTGTACAGAGGATTCTTGGTGGCAATGGTGGCAGCGTTAGCAGTCCCTGGAGTCCGAGATGACAGCCGCGGCTTGCACCTGTCTATGGAGTTCGCTTAGGCAGTGCTTTGCCATCTGCGGGCACACAGAGCAGGAAGCCCTTCTCCTCGTGCACCCTGAAACAATGGTCTGTTGCCTCTCCAGCAGGTCCAGACTTTTTCCTGGTCTCCCTCCTGGCTAGCTGTGATGTACTAGCCCCCTTCAGGCTGTCTTCACACAACCAACCTCAGTCCTCTCCCTGGGGTCTGACCTCTGAAGCCCGAGCTTCAGCTCCCAGCCCCCACCCGCCTCAGCAGGTGAGCAGACAAGTGTCTCAGGCTGGTGAGTGCTGGTCGGCACTGATCCTCTGTGCGGGAATCTCTCCACTTTGCCTTCTGCACCCATGTTGCTGTGCTCTCTTCCATGTCTCTGAAGCTCCCCAACCCCCATCCTTGCCAGTGAAGGGGCTTCCTAGTGTGTGGAAACTTTTCCTCCTTCACAGCTCCCTCCCAGAGGTGCAGGTCCTGTCCCTATTCTTTTGTCTCTGTTTTTTCTTTATTCTTTTTTTTTCTTTTATAACTTCTATCTTTTGGGTTCTCTGTTCTTAGCACCATTTTTTTAAAAAAATTATTTATTTATTTATTTATTTTTGGCTATGTTGGGTCTTCATTTCTGTGCAAGGGGCAAGGGCTTTCTCTAGTTGCAGCAAGCAGGGGCCACTCTTCATTGTGGTGCGCGGGCCGCTAACTGTCGCGGCCTCTCTTGTTGCGAAGCACAAGCTCCAGATGCGCAGGCTCAGTAGTTGTGGCTCACGGGCCTAGTTGCTCCGTGGCATGTGGGATCTTCCCAGACCAGGGCTTGAACCCGTGTCCCCTGCATTGGCAGGCAGATTCTCAACCACTGCGCCACCAGGGAAGCCCCTTTTCTTTATTCTTTTGCCTCTGTTTTTTCTTTTGCCCTATGCAGGTACGTGGGGATTTTCTTGCCTTTTGGGAAGCCTGAGATTTTCTGCCAGTGTTCAGCAGGTGTTCTGTAGGAGTTGTTCCACATGTAGATGTATTTGTGGGAAGGAAGGTGATCTCCACGTCTTACTCCTCTGCCATCTTGAAGGTGTCCTCAGTATTGGGATTTTTATCTGTAGTTTTCTTTTCTTCGTCTGGCTTTGGTGTCATGGTATTGGTGGCCTTAAAGAATGAGTTTAGGAAATGTTCTTCTATAGTTTTTGAAGTTTGACATCTTAATAATATTGTCTTTCAATACATGAACATGGAATATGTTCCATTTATTTATGTCTTTAATTTTTTCCACACTGTTCTGTAGTTTTCATTGTGCAAGGTTTTAAGGCATTGGTTAATTCCTAATAATAAAAATATTTTTTTGGATAAAAAACATTATAAATGGAGTTGTTTTTGTAATTTTTTTTTCAAATTGTTCATTGTTAATGCATAGAAATGCAACTGAGTTTTGTGTGTTGACTTTGTATCCTGCTACTTTGCTGAAATCATTAGTTCTAAGAGTTTCTTTTCATGGAATCTTTAGGGTTTTCTACATCAAAGATCACATCATCTGTGAACAGAGGTAGTTTTACTTCATTTCCAATTTGGTTTACTTTTTTGTGTGTGTGTGTGTGGTATGCGGGTCTCTCGCTGTTGCGGCCTCTCCTGTTGCGGAGCACAGGCTCCGGACATGCAGGCTCAGCGGCCATGGCTCACGGGCCCAGCCGCTCCGCGCGTGGCATGTGGGATCTTCCTGGACCGGGGCATGAACCCGTGTCCCCTGCATCGGCAGGCGGACTCTCAACCACTGCGCCACCAGGGAAGCCCTGGTTTACTTTTATTTCTCTTTCTTGCCTAATTGCTCTGGATAGTACTTCCAGTACTATGTTGAATAGAAGTGATGAAAGTGAACATTCTTGTCTTGTTCCTGATCTCATAGGAAAAGCCTTCAGTTTTGCACCATTGAGTATGATGTTCACTGTGGGTTTTTCACATATGATTTTTATTATGTTGAGGTAGTTTCTTTCTGTCCCTTGTTTGCAGAGTGTTTTCATCAAGAAAGGGTCTCAACGTTTTGTCAAATGTTTTTTCTGCATCATTTGAGATGATCGTGTTTGTTTTTTCCTTCATTATGCTAATGTGGTGTATTACACTGATTGATTTTCACATGCTGAACCATCCTTACATTCCAGGAATAAACTCCATTTAAATATAGTGTATAATCGTTTTAAAACGCAGCTAAATTCGGTTTGCTAGTAGTTTGTTCAGGATATTTTCATCAATGTTCATAAGAGATATTGGTCTGTAGGTTTCTTATACTGTCTTTGGTATCAGGGTAATGCTGGCTTTATAAAGTGTGTTAGAAAATGTTCCCTCCTCTTTAGTTTTTTAGAAAAGTTTGAAAAGAATTGGTATTAGTTTTTAAAATATTTGATAGAATTCAGTATTGAAGCCATATGCTCCAGGCCTTTTATTTGTTGTGATATTTTTGATTACTGATACAATCTCCTTACTAGTTATAGGTCTCTTCAGATTTTCTGTTTCTTTGTGATTTCTTTGTTTTGTTAGGTATATTTTTCGGGATTTGTCTATTTTATCTAGGTTGTCCAATTTGTTGGCATACAATTATTCATTTTACTCTCTCATAATCATTTTTATTTCTGTAGAATCAGTAACATCCCTTCTTTCATTTATGATTTTAATAATTTGAGTTTTCTCTCTTTTTAAAGAGACATAAATCTCTTTAGTGTTTCTGTTCCTTTTTACACATTATTTTCTCTGTCTAGAGTCTCCTTCTCTATTTTGTCCATTTGACAAACTCACACAGATTCTTCCAAATCCAGCCTGGATATTTCTTCTTTCTTAAACCCTAATAGGATTTATCAGTCCTTGCTCAGTATCTTCTGAATGTTATTACCGTCCTTATCAGGTTGTACTCTAATTTATTCATTTACCTATATATCTCGCCTGTTGTTTTCCTGAGGGCAAAGATTGAATTTTGTTAATTTCTTTATCCTAAGCATTTAATACAATTGCTAAGAGATAGGAGATACTTACACAGTTGACATTCAAATTATTTTAAAATCAGCAGGTCCTTTGACACGAACCAATCAGAGTATATAACTGACTAGTCAGAATAGACAATGGCTATTATTCCATACTTTCATATACTGGCTGGGTATTAGTCCTGGGTGCTTAGTTAGTGCCTGTAGAGTGAATGAAATGGGCAAGAGCTTTTTTCCTTTTCCCCCCTTTATAGGTAGTGATTGTGTATGATTGTTGTTCCTCCTGTATAATTAAAAGATATTCTTACTCTTCTGTAATACTGTTTTAAAGTTAATAGAAAGGAAGAAGCTGAGAGAAAGAATTTTCTTTACTTCTATGGAAAACATTTTAATTTCTCAATTTCTTATTTTTCTTTGTATATACTTATTTTTTTATAAATTATTGTGCTCTGTAGGAGCTGTGAGGGAAAGAGGTTTAATGTTTTCATCCTTATTTTAACTCAAACGTAATTAAAGTCATCTCATACAATTAAGAAACAATAAATACATAACTGACTCATCATGCCCAATAGATAGCCAACTCTTGGGGTAAAAGCCTGACCTCACTTGAGCATGAGACTTTTCTTAGGACTGGGATATATCAAGAATGAAAGGTGATATGAGGAAGCTATGTTATTTTCTGGTTTATCCATAAACTTGTGACTTAATCTCTGCATTAAACATTACCACCAAAATTCATTTCATATGGATGCAATTTGATTTTTTATGTCTTTTTATGGCAACAAATTCTTGCTTAGTAGAGGCAATTTAGAATTATTGATAACAAATGAAAATTTAAGTGTATTCTGTATTATATTAAAAATAGTATTAATACCAAATATACTTTTCCAAATTGCATACCACATGTACCTCTGAAAAGATAAAAAAGGATAGTCTTGAAAAACTATCTCTAAAGCAAAATTACATATATTGAATCATTTTCGAGTGGTTTTCATTAAAAATGAAAGATGTATTTCCATTCTTAGAGTTCCTAAATACTGTAGCTGTTGTAGTCAATACTACCACAGCCTTTTTGCTTATATTAATACACACATGGTTGCTGTACTCGTGTGCCAGTTGATAAGCATTGACAGGTGAGCATCAGAGAAACAAATTTTTTTAATTGAGAACTTTTTGCTATGTATTTAAAATATATTCCATGAATTTTAAATTCCCAAACAGTATGCAGATATTCCTTAATAGAAAGAGTAGATTGAATTTTCTTGCATTTAAGGATTCCTAAATATGCAATATATCAACAACACTTATTTAGAAGCTACTAATGACCAGATGCTGTGCCCAGGGATTATACAACTGGATAAGACACAGTCTTTCTTTTTCATGAGCTCAATTATCTGCATTTTAAAAAAAATCTGGAAGACACAGCCTCAAATGGATTAAGTAATTTGCCCAGAGTTCCCCAACTAAGACAAGTGTCAGATCTAGGATGATTTATCTCAGGAGTTCCCTAATGCTTATCCTTTGATTGGTTTTATCAGAATTATCTTGGGAAGCTTTAAAAAAAATTACACATTTCCACACACACACTGGACTGATCAAATTAGACTAGCTAAGGGTGATCCCCAGGATGTTTATTTTTATGATATTTCTCAGATGATTCTAATGCATAGTCAAGATTAGACACCACTGATTTATCTGACTTTAAAGATCATACCTTTTAAAACTTGAGGCACTGCCTTTCTTTCAGTATTAATACACGCAGAAATCAGTGTGTCATGAATCCTAGATTTCCAAAGATAGAATATGTGTGAAGAATAAAATTGTATACAGAGAGCCTGTGGATGAAACCTTTAAGCAAGAAATGATTCATAAATATGAACTTTGTTCCTGGCCTGGAGAGCCTATTTGCTCTTTGTACCTTAACTCAGGATGTCTGGGAAATGATTGAGTTAGATACTGTTGTTTTTTTTGTTTTTTTTGGTCAAAAATGTCAAGTTTACATTCTCTTTACATGTTCAGGAATATGTTTACATGAGCAGTTTACATGTTCAGGAATATGTAGCTTTTCATCTCTTTTCATAATAATCACTACTATTCGGATTGTGGGGCAGTGAAGGGAAGGAGGGGAAGAATATATATTCTTTACATACCAAGTTGGAACTCAAAATATATTGATAATTTCTTGTAGAAACAATTTTATAAGTGGTGATTAAATAGAATCTTAGTGGGTATTATTGCATAAGCCATGCTGACTTAACCTAGATTCCTGCTGGCTTCTTAGCAGTCGGTTGGTGAGGAAGGGAAGGAAGACCTCAATAGGCAAGGCCTGGGTTATAAGGGCTTGTTGTAGAGGATGGTCACCCACAGTCTACAGGACTCTGCTCAGAAAATATTGTGCACTTTAGCTCAATAGAAGATAACTATGGATTGGAGAACTTGATTAGTCTGAAGTTTGGGAGTGGAGGAGGCTGAATATTATAAGCAGTAGCTAAGACTGTAGTTCAGACATTGATCTTGAAATGTGTTTATATCAAGTCCCCAACTTAATTTTTTAAAACTTTTTACCTTATCACATATTTTTTAAGATGACATCTAACATTTTCATTGTATGTTTAAATGGTTGCTGAGTATAATTTCTAGCATATTACTAATACCGACACATCATAGTAAAACAGTTATAGCTTCTTTAAAAATATTTTAAAAATCATGTATCAGTTTGACAGCTTCCATTTTTCTTAAAAAATCAAACAATGAACAAAGTCATTTTTAACAATTGAAAGTTTTCCTTCCTTGTTTTTCCTTGAAAATGTATTTACATTCCACTTCCCTCACAATATTTTATCCCCATATATTTTTCACTAGAATCTTTTTAAAAGATCACCTTTTTATACTTTGTTCCAGTAAAAAATATATATTAAATTAAATATTTAAAACATTTCAGTTACCATAAGGCTTAAAGTTTTGAAAAATTTCTAATGGATTGAATTTATGATAATTACCAATAGTAAATATAATAATAAACTGTCATAAAAATTATTTTAAGTTATATATCAGCTGACCACTTATTTAGTCTATTATTAATTCACACTTGGTTAAAATAACATTAATATAAAATTTGATTAAAAATTATTAAATATAAAAAATAAAATTTACTAGAAATTTATTTCTTAATGAAATGGATAGAACTGGTTTTCTTTTAAACTTTGTTCATAAATCCATATGTGAATATTACTTATTACAGACTGAGACAGAATGCAGCATCAATTCAATTTTTATTTCTTTTATTTTTATAGATGCAAGTACTGAAGAAATTTGTTCACATTGACAACTAGAGTACATGACTAGAAATTTGTTCACATTAATGTGAATAGAGGTTTAGTTATAATGATTCATTAAATTCTTGGAACTCTTTCCAAATTATGTGACAAAAAATCTAGCTATCTACCATCAAAAGTTATTTTGAATTATATAAGAGCTGACCATTCATTTAGGTTTTTCTTCAGTTTGTTCAAAGCAAGGAGTTGCAAACACCAGACTTGCAAAATGATTTGTTACCCAGTTAGTGATTCAGTCTGTCAGTTTCTGGGAGTTATACCAAAAAGGCTTTACCAAAACTTATTAATGACTATTTATTCTTATTACTTTTTCACTTAGAGGCATCTTGTTTAAACCAGTATACTAAAAATGATTTGGAAAATGTTAATTTTAGTACCTATCAATTACAATTTACAGTGATAAATTTATTTTGCCTTTGCTTTAAATTATTTTTATAAATATCTTAGAACCGCATATTTAACTTAGTTTATGGAAAATATGTAACATATGAGCTACTAGGTAAAGCTAGTCCTTGTTGTCAAACCGATTAGGCAAATGAAATTTTCTGAAAAATCTCACTTTATTTTTCAATTAAAAAAAGTTAATATTCTTGAATAATCTTAATGTGATTTCTTAAATGTGACAAAAGCTGTTTATGAGTAGACCACATTTACTCGTGTCACTTGAAAAAAAATTGAATGTTATATATTAATATTACAGTAATAATATTTCCCATTTTAATAATAGCATCTGATACTGAAATAGGGACTCAACTTTTGGTGGACAGTTTCTTTATGAATAGAAATGTTCTCAATGAAGGGTTTAAAGTTACAGGTATTATCCATAATGCTATTTCTTGGGATTACTCACTGAATCACCTTCACAGAGATCCTACATTGCCAACTAAGCCCCAAACAACCTGAATATTGGTATTCACAGTTTTGAAATCTTGTCACCATTTGATTCCTGGGCAAGTCGCTTTGTGTTATAATTTCATCAGTTATGTTGTTTTTAGTAAAAGTGGGAATGATTGCAAACATCTATAGATTAATCAATGTGTAAGTAACATCTTCTATATACCACAGTTATTGTCACAATCTGCTTGCTGAAAAATGCCTCCTGAAATTTTATGACCTCTACAAAGTATGGCAGTATCTATAAAGGTTTAATAAAATTGTGCTGATGGACTTACCAGCTATCATCTTTTTAGCTATTCACTTGTGGAGCAGAATAATAACTTTTTTTTTTTTTTTGGTCATGTAGGACCTTCTAGTTCTAACTGTGAGCAATATTAATTTGTAAAAGTTTTCCAAAGTCAGTCTTGATTTCTACTTGTAAATTTCTAATACCTTGAGTATTCGTCTTCTAACATTAACAGCTTTCTTTAAGGTTTGAATGTTTTGCAAATAAAGGATGTGTAGCAAGAGAGATGGTTTCATGCTGTTGTTTTACAGTAATGTATCAAGAGCAGTCTCTCTTATGGTCTTTCTGGAGCAGTGCATTCTTTCACAGTTTGGATTCACTTTCCTAGAAGGGGTATATATCCGAGGGCATTTTCTTATATATTCTCATAACTCCCTTCTTAACTCTGAATGGATTTTAACAAATTACAAGTTATTAAATGGCATTAGTTTATTGTTGGGTAGCATATCACAAACAGGCTTTATAAGGTATGATCTACTTTATTAGCAATTAAAATATTTTTATAAAGAACAGTGCCAATTAAAAATGATAATGTCAGTTACTTCTTACCCTTAAATTATATTTTTTAGTATTATTGCAATCAAAATTAGATTCTTGCTATGGCTTTTTTCAAAGTTTGTTCAGCCAGTATCGTCGTTAGTCATGGATGTATAACTGTAGCATCCCTAATGTTCTCTGAACACAGAAGAAAACTCTGCACATATATGCAAGTATTGGCGTTAGCTGTTGACACAACTCCATTTATATCAATATCTCATCTACAAGTATATTGTTTGTATTATGAATATATGATAGGAAGTAGCCACATATTGTTTTCTTCTCAAGCTATTTGTGAGTTATCTATAATAAATACTTAACTGCTGTATTGAGAAACTAAGTTAAGAAAATCACGATTTCATGTATAATAAGACTGCTAGGTGAATTTGCTCATCTGCAGTTTCTATTCCATTGAGGTGATGCTAGTGTTGATTTGAAAATCTTCTCTTAGAATTGGTAACTCCAGATTATTGACATGACAAAAAAACACATTACAGTATAGTTTATTTACAACTTACCCAGTTTAACTAGGTCATTAAAAATATGACACAGCTGGAGCCTCATTTCTGTCATCTCCTGTAAACAATAAGGATCTATATTTCTGGATTATTTGTCTTATGTTTTTGTTGATATTTCAGATTCTTCTGCCTACTTTTATCTTGCAAGCATAGACTACTTTATGCTCTAAGGAAGTATGGGAGAAAACGAAGTTTTATTTGGTCGGAGGGATCTAAAACTTCTCCATTAAGTGTAACCTTTGCTGAGGGTTTTTGATATATAATTTTTACCAATCTAAGGAAATGCCCTTTTATTCTGACTTTGATTTTCAAGGTAAAGAGATACTAGTTTTCCTAGGAGTTAATTTAGTATTCCTAGTTTTCTAAGTTACTTTAAACCATAAAATGGTATTGAATTTTATTAAATGCTTTTCTTCATTGATTGAGATAATCATATGACTTCTTCTTTAATCTGTTATATTGATTGCTTAACTAGATTTTCTGCTTTTGCACTATCCTTACATTCCTGGGGTTAAATTGTGGTTGATAGTGATATAACATGTTTTTTTTGTTTGTTTGTCTTGGATTTTGTCATTTAAGTTTTAGTTTATGTTTTGACTCTACCTTTATGTGAATGAAATTGGTCTGTGCTTTTCTTGTCTTATATCATAATTACATTTGCTTTGTAAAATGAGTTACATGAGTTTTGTTCTTTTTTAAATTTAGCTTTATGAAACAATTTATATAAGATATGAATTAATGGTCCTTTAAAAGTGTGGTAGAATTCACTTGTAAAATTGTAGCAATTGCTCTAGGTAACCTTCTGATAAGCCTTCAGCCCACCCCAGATGACACCTACAAATTGTTCGTGAACATACCAGTAGCTTCCTGCATCTCTCTGCCTAAGGGCATTTTATGGCCAAAGGAATAGGCTTAACATGAAGGAGAGGCACAGAAGTGCCAATGAGCTAGTAGATAAATACCCCAGCCTCCTTGCGTCTTAGTGGGATGATTCTAAGAGGGTTCCATCAAGACTAAGCTCCATTTGCCTCCAGAAATAATGTACTCTTTAACTGACTGTTTATTGGGTTTTTTTCCTTCCATGTTTTACTTCCTCACTCTTTCACTGTACTTCTTGGTATCATTTTTCAAGTAAACAAACTACTTTGCATTCAAATCTTTGGCTCAGGATCTGATTGTGGAGAAACCCAAAACAGGAAAAACCATTTTGGCCTGAGATTTTCTGCAGAAGTATTAAAAATTTTTTAATTGAGCTATAATTCATATAACATAACATTCACCATTTTCAAGTGGCTTTTAGTATATTCACATGTTGTGCAACTCTCACAATTACCTAATTCCAGAACATTTTCATCACCCTGAAAAGAAACCCTGCGTCCATTAACAATCAATCCCATCTCACCCAACACCGAGGAAACCAGTAATCCACTATTTTTCCTCTGTAGATTTGCCTATTCTGGACATTGTATATAAATGGGTTTATGCAATATGTGGCCTTTTGTGTCTGGCTTCTTTCACTTAGTACGTTGCTTTTAAGGTATCTGTGCTGTAGCAAGAATTAGTACTTCATTCCTCTTTATACTTTAATAATGTCCCATTGCATGGATTTATCATATATTGTACATTTGCTCACCAAGTGATGGACATCTAGGTTGTTTATACTTTTTGGGTATTATGAATAATGCTGTTAGGACCATATACTTACAAATTATGTGAACATATATTTTCAATTTTCTTGGGTATTACTTAGTAATGAAATTGCTAGGTCATATGGTAATTCTATTTTTTAATTTTTAAGGAACTGCCAAACTTTTCCACAGAGACTGTACCATTTTTTATGTGTACCATGAATGTACAAAGGTTACAATATCTCTAGATCTTCACCAGCACTTATTATTTTCTGTTTTAAAAAAGCATTATATCTATCACAGGGCGTGTGAAGTTCTTTTGAGTTCATTTGCTGCCACCGCTGTCCACTATAGACATGGCTGAAATCGGATGTGAACCAAGGAGTGCCAAAATAATCTGCAACTTGAGACTTAGGATGGACTTCATGCAAAAAAATCTAATGTCCTAGGTCATAAGCGGCTGGGGTTTGAATTCTGGCTGTATTACTTATCGGCTGGAAGACCTTTTCTATGTGAAAAGACCTTTTCAATCTTCAGTTTCTTCATCCATAACTAAGGTGTAGATTAAATGAGATAACAAATATGCAAGAATTAGACGAGTGTCTAGAACATAGTGAGAACTCAGAAAGTTCTGTTCGTTGTTATTGTTGTTAGTAGCGTAGCAATGGCAGTGGTAGTGGTTATGATGGTGGTGCTATTAGTAGTAGTACCAGGGTTATGGCTAGAGCCTAGAGTTTGACTCACAGTCCAGTCTGTGCAAAGTGTGGTCTGCAGACCAGGAGAAGCAGCATCACCTGGGATGTTGTTAAAAATTCAGAATCCTTGCCTCTCTGCCCCCAGACTTAGGAATCAGAATCTGCATTTTACAAGTTCCCCTGGCGATTGGAATGCACATTACAGTTTGAGAAGCATGGGTCTAGTACATCATTTTGCTATTCTCAACTTATCCAATGCAGTTCCCACAATTTTGTTTTTAATTTTTGTAACAGCTTTTTTGCAGGACAATTGTTATACAGAAAACTGCACGTATTTAATGTATACAATTTGATGGCTTTGAACATATGCATACACCCGTGAAATCATCGCCTCATTTGAGGTGATAAACATATCCATCACCTCCAAAACAAACAAACAAACACACATAATTAAATGTGATCTCTCCCTCACCCACAATAAAAAACCGAGTAGTATTCTGAAATCAGTTGGGTTAGATCAAAAGTAGGACATTGATTGAACAAGTCTGGAAACCTCTAAGGTAAGCTATACATATTTTACTTTCATTTAAATACTTAAGCAATTTTAATACATGTAAAATGATCTTAAAATACTTCGTGCATTTTGACTTTTTATCAGAAAAAATATATTTCATAATAATACTTGTATTTGGGAAATTTTTAAATGTTATTTTATTTTTTCCTTAAAGACAATTTCATGAGGTCCATGGTATTTGGATTATAGAAATTTGCTAGGCAAACAGATTTTAAAGAAAGTAATGTTTAACTATTACATACTTATCGTTAATACATTAATTCACTCATTCATTGAACATGTCTTGGTGTGTTTTCTAGGTACTTGGGATATAGCAGTGAACTAAAATAGACAAACATCTCATCTTTCTGGGGAGTATATTCTAATTAAGAGATGCACACAACAAATGAGATAAATAAATATTAGAAGGTATAAGTGCCCTGGAGAAAATGAAAATCTAGATACTTAATTTTGGGTGATGTTGGAATTTTAATTTGGATGGTCTTGAAAAATGACAGTTGAGCAGCAACTTGAAAAACTTGAGAAAGATGAGGGAGCTAGCATTGCCGATATTTAGGGGAAAAGCAGTTTAGATTGAGGTAATAGCAAATACAAAGGTCCTGTGGTAGGGGCATGCTTGACATGTTGGAAGAATAGCAAGGAAGTCAGTGTGGCTGGAGCAGAACAAGTGGGTGAGAATAGTGAGACACAAAGTTAGACAATGAGATTGCAGAGGACCTTCTGGATCTCTGGATTGCAGAGGACCTTCTGTAAGGACTTGGCATTTATTCTGAGCAAAATGGGGAGTATGAAAAGATTCTGACCAAAAAAGTGACATGACGTGACTTACATTTTAAAACATTTTGAAGAGTTTACTTTGATGGTTTTGTTGGGATAGATTAATGAGAGTGAGAAAAGAGTGGCATCTAGGAGACCAGTTATGAGGATATTGCAATAATTTAAGCAGGCAATGGTGGTGACTTAGATTAGGGTGGTTGTGCTGAAGGTGGTGAGATGTCATCTCTGTAGATATATTTTAAAAGTAGAATCGAAACGATTTTCTAGTTGAATGTATGTGGGGTATGAGAGAAAAAGATTATTCCAAGATTTTTGGCCCAAGGCAAAATGGGAGGATGGGGAATTGCCATTAACTGCTATGAGTAAGACTGTGGATGGAGCAGTTTGTGGGTGAAGGTCTGGAATTCAGTTTTGGCTTCGTTAAGTTTGAGATGAATCAAAATACAAATGCGCTGAAACTAGATAAAAGTCAGTCCTTTTAATTTTGTGCTGTGATAGATTTATGATACAGTTTATCTTTCAGAGAATAGTAAATCTCCCTTAGGTGGGCCAAGTTGGACTTCCCTTACATTGAACTGTGCTTTGAAGTAGATCAGATGACTGTATGATTAGTGATGTTATTGCCTTTTAGCAGTTACAGGAGCAAGGAGCACAATTTGCAAAAGGAAGTCCATATAGTAGTGCATGGCTTCTGGAAATTTACTTGCAAGGATCTCATATAGTTTTATCCATTAATCTTAAAGTTTTAAAGAACTTTTCTTCTCTGAATTAATGCCTCTTCCTTAAAAATTTCTCTTTCCCAAGAGTGTTCTAGTGATTTCCATACCACCATGTTTTGTTAGTGATTTGTTACTATCTCCTCTAGTTTTACACCTCTGATTCTTTTCAATTTGGATAAAGCATCATTTTCTAACCTTCATGTAATTATGTTCTGGCCTCTCCCTTTATAAGATGTCCTCTTCAGAAATTATGTTCTGTTCTCCATTTTAAATGAAACCTAGGTGAATATGCTTTATATTTTAAGAAAAATTAAACTTGCTTTCCTCCAATTTAAGCCATAATTTTACTTTAAATTTATTGAAATGATTTTATAGTTCTATAATTTATAAGCATAACTTTTAAGTTATATATGTTGGAAAAGAAAACTGTCAACTGATAGTACGTTTGTACTCTATTGAATTTTTGAGTAAGTTAACATGCAATGGAAAATAATCATTCTAATTCATACCATCACATTTTATAATGTAGAATAATGATACTCTTTCAACTCACTTTTTAATTTTATTAAAGTTACTATATTTTTAACTGAAATTTAATTTATTTTTAGGGAAAAATGTAGGTTAACAATGTAGTGCTAATATGCAAAGAAGCCAGTAGTCCAGATTGAACAAAGTGCTATAGCACAGACTAGTGGGAAAACTTAATAACTGCAGAAATGTTTACTTCCCTTAGAATAGCTGGATATACCTACTGCTTTAAGAATTGTCTTTTCTTTCAAAAACACTTAGAGAAATTTAAATTTAAAATGCAATTCTGAATTAAAATAAGATTTAAAAGTCAAATATTTTTTATGAAGGCAACAGCTACTTATTCTGATAATAATCAATGTACAATTAAATTCTCCTCAATGACTAATTTACTTTGACAACAACTTACCTAGTTTTTTGGATAAAATTTAATTTAGAACAGGGAGTTTATAAAATGAATCAAGTGCTTTGATGCAAAGAAAACTAGAAACAACACTACAAAACATGTACAGTGAATTGGTTACCTTTTATGTAATCTGACTCCTTCACTCACACCTCTCCATAAAAAACAAAACAAAACAAAACCCTGGAATTAGTAAGCTGTATTGTATTTTAAAAATTATATTTGTATGAAAATTAAGTAATTAGTTCCAGTTAACTAATATATTTATGGTAAATACACATTTCCTTTTAGCGTGATTATGAGTATCAGTAAATGTTTTTTCACTAGTCCAATTAACCTTAACTGGTTCTCTCTTTTTTATTTTGAAATATTTCAAACATGTCAAGACTTCCAAGCAGTTATACAAATCTTAACATGTTGCCATTTTTTTAGTATTTTTCTTTGTTTTTTTTAGAGATAGAGCAGTTATCTTGATACTTATCATTCTATATGTTTTTATTTGTATAGTTTAACTTAATACCTAAACACTGCTAAACCATATATAGTATTATTTTACAAGGTTTTAAACTTTATATTATGGATCATACTGTATATATTTTTCTGAAACTTGCTTTCTTTAACTCTATATTTTGAGAGTTATCTCAAAATTTAGATTCATCTAAATCTAATTCACTCATTTGATTGCTGAATATAATTCTTCTGCATGAATATGCTAGTTTATCCGCTGATTTAGGTTATCTAATATTTTTTCCTAATAGAGGTAGTGCTCAATGAACATCCCTGTTCATGTCTTCTTGTAATTTCTCTAGGGTAGAAGTAGCATTTCTGGATCATAGAGTATATAAGTAGCCATTTTCAGTTCACTAGATATTGCACAATGGATCTCCAAACTGTTTTGCAGTCCTGGGAAGAATGTTTCTGAGTACTGGCTCCTCTACTTCCTCTGAAATGCTTGGTATTGTCAGACTTTTAAATGTTGTCAAACTAATGGGAGTGAAATAGTAACTAATTTTTAAAAATTTGTAATTTTTCACTGATAAGATTAAGCTCCTTTTTGTTTATTGTCCAGTTGGGGCTCTCTGTGGAATTGTATATTCATTTCTTGACCTATTATTCTGCTGTGAAGTTTGTCTTTTTCTTATTGAACTATGGAAGTTCCTCATATATTCTGAATGCATATCCTTTATAAACTGTATACATTGCAGTAAAACCTCTTTCAGATTGTGGTTTCTTCTTTTACTTTATCATATTATATTACTATTAAAAAATGTTTAAACATTTTAATATAGTAAATTTTAGTTTGTGCTTTTTGTATTTGAGTTAAAAATATTTTGCTTCTTGACATTTGTTCTAAAGTTTGGAAGTGTTGTCTTTTCATGTTTCAGTGTTTAATCCGTTTGGAACAGATTTTTGTATATGGTGTGAGGTGTGAATCTATTTTTTCCTCATTATGGACAACCAGTTGTCTTGGCTATATTAATTTAATAGTGCATCCTTTCTCCACTGAGTTGTAATGTGATCACTGGCATGTGTGAGAGTCTGTTTCTAGAGCCTCTAGTATGCTCCATGTTCTATTTACCACTTCTCTACTAATACCACACTGCCTTAATTTGTCACTTTATAATAAGTAGAGCAAGTCCACCTTAAATTGTTACTTATCTTCAGAATTATCTAGATTTTCTTATCTTTGGCTCTTCCATATTCATTTCAGAATTAGCTTGATAAATTCTATGAAAAACATGGTAGGTGTCTGATTAAAATTGCACTGACTGTTATAGATTTAATTCGGGAGACTGACATCCTGGTGGTATTTGGTCTTCTCATTGCAACAGAGTATATCCTTCCATTTATGTAAGTCTTCTTTTAGACTCTTGTATAGTAATTTTCTTTGAAACAGGTATCTTTAAAATTATTTTATTAAATGTTTATGATTGGTTATTAGTGGTGTACTGAAATGCTGTTTTATCTTTGTCCATCTTTGATCTAGGAAACTTATGGAGGTCTCTTATTACTTCTAATATGTTGTCTGTAGATTTTCTTGGATTTTTCTGTCATAATCAAATGGTATTCACAATCATATAGTGTTTAGATAAGGACAGTTTTATTTCATCCTTCTTCTTGTCTCGTGTATGTGAGATTTACTGATAAGCTAGTGCCTCCAGGACAGTGTTGAATAGAAGTGATGATACTTGGGATCTTGAGCTCATTCCTGACTTTAAGGGAAATGCTCTTACTTTTCATCTTTAAGTATAAAATAGGATATAAGTTTTTGTAGATACCCTTTATCAGGCTTAAGCATTGCTTTTCTATTTTTTGTTTGCTAGATTTTATTTTCACATGAATGAGTCCTACATTTTATGAATGCTGAATGGTTTTTCCATCTCAATATGATCACTTTTTTTCTATTAATCCATTAATGTGGTGAATTACATTGGTATATTTTCTAATATTAAACTATTCTTGTTATAATCTTCCCTTTGTCATGATAGGTTCTTTTTGTTCTTTATCATATATATTTGCTGTATGAAATTTAGCATTTGATTTTAAGATCAATGCATCCATTTTTATTTGTGCTATTGGCCTATAATTCTACTTTTATATTGTCTGTGGTAGACTGAAAATGGCCCCTCAAAAAAATATCCATGCCCTAATCCCTGAACCTGTGAATAACCTTATATAGCAAAACAAACAATCTTTGCAGATGTCATTATGTAAGAATCTTGAGATGGGAGATTATCTGCCTGGGCCCTTAATATAATCATTTGTATCCTTATAAGAGGGGGATTACACACACACACAGAGAAGGTGATGTGAGGATGTAGCAGAGAGAGATCTGAAGATGCTGTCCCTGAAGATTGGATTGACGTGGCCACAAGCCAAACAATGCTGGTAGCCATCAGAAGCTGACTGCCAGAAGAGGCAAAGAACTGATTTCCCCTAGAGCCTCTTGAATGAGCATGACCCTGTTGATACCTTGATTTTTACCCATTGATACTGAATTTGAATTCAGACTTCTGGTCTTCAGCACTGTGAGAGAATATATTTCTGTTGTTTTAGACCATCAGTTTGTGGTAATTTGTTACAGCAGCCATAGGAAACTAATTACTGCCCTTTTCTGATTTTGCCATTAAAATCTTTCTAGTCTTATAAATTGCATTGGGGACCTTACCTTTTTTTTTTTCCCCCTTTCTATAATAGTTTGAAAAAGTTTGGGATTATCTGTTTTTTCAGTGTTCGGTAGGAGTCAAATGTAAAACCATTTAGACCTCATTTTTTTTTCTTTTTTTTTTTTTTGTGAGATGATTTTTAAAAAAGTTCTCACTGTAGTTTCTTCCTGTTCTCTTTATCCTCCTCTTTCCCTCCCTTCTGCCTTTCCCCTGAGCTTATCCCATCCTTATTAACAATTTTGTGATTGCCTTCATGCAGTATCTGGGCTCTCCAATCCAGAACCAGGTCTTTAGGAGTGAGCTGGGATCTTGTTTTCATCTTGATATTTAGTCATCTTGCAAATTAATATATTAGTGGTATTTTAAATTAATCATCTTGCAAATTCATATATACAAACCAAAGGTCATTGTTGGCTTTGTTCAACGTCTTCTTACAAGACTGTGTCCCACTTTTCTGAACCCACAGCTATGTGTAATCTGTAGGTTGAGGCAGCTTTCCATAGCATTTTCCAGCTCCTTTTATTAGTGAAGAAGGACCTGGGCATCAAGAAGTAAACCTGACTCCAGGTTTTCATTTTATATGGGGCACATTTTGTTCTGTTATCCCAAAAGAGCTATGCTCTCATCTATCGGTGCCTGCTTTTCGGCTGGGGGCACAGTGGCCCCGAGGCTTCAGCTCTGCTTATCTGCCTTCATTTCTCTTTTGTTTTAATTTAACTTAATTTAATTTATTTATTTCTATTTTTTTATAAGCTAAAATTCTGGATGCAGAAACAAAAATCTTTCTGTACAAGCAATGTCTATTTTAGCTGAAAAATGTTAAAAGTAAGATTTATATCATGACATAAGACAAACCAATATACAGAAATAAAAGAGTTTAAGGAAAGAGGTGTAAAGGTTTAAGTTTAGGCAGAGTGGTAGAGATCACTATAATTTTTAATTCTCTATAATTTCTCTGAGGTTTTAAGTATAAATTAAAATTGCATTTTTTGGCAGTTGTGTGTTTTGTTTTGATAAACAGTGCAGATACCCAAAATTTTCAGTAATATTGACTGCATGGCCAAATGATTATATTTTCAACTTAATTGTCTTTCATTTTCATTTCATTTTCTGTCTTTTAAAAGACTAGGTTCCTTTTCTGTGCCGTGCAGCCTCCCACCCCACAACTCCTGCCCAGAGCGGAGGAATCAGCCATTTTATCAGAAACTTGAAGCTCTCTGTGGATCTGGTTCATACTTTATACTTAGGCGAATATTAATCTCTGAACATAGCTGACAGTATTCAGATCACAGTGTAATAGGTATAGTATATTTGAAGTGCCTCCCGGTTTAGATTATTTTATCAGTAAGCTGGCTTCTTTTTTCCTTTTTGCCAGGAAAGTAACGGATGGGTTAAAGGAAGCCTGGAGATCATTAGTCCAAGACTGAGGGTTCTTGGGGAAAGTGTCAGGTATACAGAAAAGGGAAGTCTAGGAAGAGCCTGCCCCTTCTATTTCCGTATATTATGAGGAAGGAGAAAGACAGAGGTAAGGCTAGTAGGTGATTAGAGGTATGTTCTAGTCTCTTCTTTCTAGGCTTTGCTCAGTATGAGGATACATATTGGTTCAGTCAAAGGGCAGCTCTTACCCTTCTTATTATTTGAGGTTCTTGGAAGAGATCATCTCTCTGGATGCCCTGCCAGCATTAGCTTTCCAGAACTATCCTTAGTACCAGGATAGTTCTGGAAAGCATGGAGGACACAAAAGTAGCTCCATGTCCCTGTCATGACACTCCCCTGATGGTGAGGGATGAGGTCACTTTGCAGAAGAGACTGCAGTACAGGTAGCTTGGGCCATGGCTGAATGGAGGATTGTTCTGAGACTAAGAGGAGCCAGCAGTGCCTTGGGAGCTGAAGTGAGGTCAAGTCAACCATGGAGCACAGTCCTGTCTAAATAGAGCAGTACCAGACTGTGAGTTAGATGAGCTGCAGATTTCAGCAGCAGAAGCCCCACGGGACACCCAGATACCTTCTTGGAAAACAGCAGGGGAAGGTGAAGTAATATCAGATATAGAGAATTTATCCAAAGGAGCTATTTAGCCGACAAAAATTTAGTAGGTGGCTTTAAAAGAAATCTGGCTAGTATGCTGTTGAGGAAAAATCAGATAAAAAAATAGAGAAATAAACAAGTTTCTCTGTGAGTAATTTTTCAAAGCCACAACAATAGCCACCTAAGACTTGGAGATGTTCCAAGTTAAAGTTTCTTCTGTACTGCTGTTGTCTCCTGAGGGACTTAGGGATGACACCATTGAACTCTCTTGTATCAGCTTACAAATATGACTGTAGCTAGAGATGCCATGCTTGTGGTTCATGGGGAATCTGGGAAAGTCTTGCTGCTTGTCTTGGGGTATCAGATGAAGGAAATTTTCTGATATTTGTTTTGTAATCTAGAAGCCTATTATTTAGAAATTGCATTGATCTCTTAATTGCTTAGGGCAGTGGTCCCCAACCTCTTTGGTACCAGGGACCATATTCGTGGGGAAAAATTTTCCATGCATGGGGGCGGGGGGAATGGTTCAGGCGGTAATGCGAGTGATGGGGAGCGATGGGGAGTGATGGGGAGCGGCAGATGAATCTTTGCTCGCTTGCCTGCCGCTCACCTCCTGCTTCCTAACAGGCCGAGGACGGCTTGGGGACCCCTGTCCTAGAGGGTTAAGGTTTTTCAAATGTGTTCCCTAAGCCAGGGGTCCCAACCCCCAGGTCCGTGGCCTGCTAGGAATCAGGCCGCACAGCAGGAGGTGAGCGATGGGCGAGTGAGTGAAGCTTCATCCACCGCTCTCCATCGCTCGCATTACCGCCTGAACCATCCACCCCCCAACCCCTGCCCTATCAGTGGAAAAATTGTCTTCCATAAACCGGTCCCTGGTGCCAAAAAGGGGATTGTTGCTCTAGGATATGGGCCGGTACTTCAACTCTCCAGATCCACCATGATAGCGCTGGGGAAGGGCTTGTAGGTTCGTAGCCCACAGTGCTGCTGAATTCTGCCTTTTGAGGGACAGAAACACCATAGATCTGATGATGGGAAGACTAGAGTAATACTGTAGTTGACCTTTCTGGATTTCTAGGCCTTTTGCAGATCTCTGCATTCTTCTTTTTTTCCAAACACAGCCTGGGCCAGGGGAGAGGAAGCACCAGGGATTTATGGTGTGACTGTATTCCTTTTGTAGCATTTATCACAATTGTAATTAAACAGTATTTGTGCAATTATTTGCTTATTGTCTCCCCCACTATACTGTAAACTCCACAGCAAAATCTATGCCTGCTGAGCTGTATTCACCAGCTCTTAGCATAGTGTCTGGCATACACTAGGCATTTAGTGAATATTGTATGAATGAATAAATAATTAATGAATTAGTGTTAATAGTTATTTGCCCATCTATAAATAAATGGGAATTTTTATGGTCTGAATTAATTTTATGGTAAATTACAGCTTCATCCAAGTTTATCTTCTAATACTAAATGTAGTATTAATCACTTAGTAGACTATACGAGATACATTATATTCAGTGGTGTGCTGATAAATGTTAACAACAGGTTCTCTGTAAGAAAAAGCCCTGATTTGTGGCATTTTCTAACTTTCATATTCTAAAAACATTCACTGTGGCTACTTTCAAGTAATCCAGGTTACTTCATCGAATGCAGAGCAGAGAAGAAATGTGCACAACCAGTTCTTAGGACTCAGTGAAAGCTGGGTCCAGAACACACTGAAGCACATTTATATGCCAGTTTTAGTAATGCATTGTTCTCCACATACAAAGATTCTCCTGGTGACACATTCAGTAGAACATGTACTTTAAAAAGATTTGAATTAGTTAAGGAAATGATATCAACTACAAATGATAAAACTTTAAAAGTTTCTGTAGCTCAACATAATAGAAGTTTATTTTTCACCAATGTGAAGTCCACACTGGTGTGGCTGATTATCAGAGGGCTCCTTTCCAAGTACTCACTCAGATTCCCAGGTTCCCTTTTTTTTTTGTCGTTCCTTTACCCCCCAGGGTCTTGAATGAAGACCATGACAGTAGCACATGAGAGTTTTTAATGGTCATGGAAATGGCGCACATCATTTCACTTATAATCCATTGGCCAGAACACAGTCATATGATCACGGCCATCTCTAACTACAAAGGAGATTGGGAAATGTAGTTTTCTAAGAGAAAAAGGAAGTAAGTTTAATAGGTAACTAGCATCTTCCACAGTTTTCTAGTCATGTGATAGGATTAAACTGATCAATTTACACTCTTTTCTGACAAATGCACACATTTATAAGCATTGTTGATTAGCAATAGAGTGTAGTCTGATTAGACTGGAGTCTAGTAAATTCTTTTATTCTGTGCAGAGTTAGCTGGTCTTATGAGCTTTGCCTGTGGTCTCATTAGCACCAGTCTCTAACCAGTAATCCTTCCCTTCTCTGAATTACTCTATTATTTATTATCCCTATTTAGATGAAGATCAGAGTTTTCAGAGCTTTAAACTCCTTTTAGTTATTGTATGCACTTAACATAATTTTGTTTTTGACTATGCAGTTTAGCTATTACATTTACCATTTTTATGGTTTTAAAGAGATATTCCTATTTTCCTTAGTGTTTTTTTTTCCTTTTTAACCCCAACAAGGATGTCTGTGAAATGGAACATACGATAATAAGTGACAAATTTGGGTCACTAGTGTTCCATCTCTTATATTGCTGTATTACTTTGAAAATATTGGTATTTTTTTTTTTTGTGGACTATTTTTTTAAAAATAATTAACTAATTAATTTATTTTTGGCTGTGTTGGGTCTTTGTTGTTGTGTGCAGGCTTTCTCTAGTTGCAGAGAGCGGGGGCTACTCTTCGTTGTGGTGTGAGGGCTTCTCATTGTGGTGGTTTCTCTTGTTGCGGAGCACAAGGTCTAGGCGCGCGGGCTTCAGTAGTTGTGGCACACGGGCTCAGTAGTTGTGGCTCGTGGGCTCTAGAGCATAGGCTCTGTAGTTGTGGCGCGCGGGCTTAGTTGCTCCACGCATGTGGGATCTTCCCAGACCAGGGCTTGAACCCGTGTCCCCTGCATTGGCAGGTGGATTCTTAACCACTGTGCCACCAGGGAAGCCCTGTGGACCAATTTTTTTCAAGTCCTTATTGAATTTGTTACAATATTGCTTCTGTTTTATGTTTTGGTTTTTTGGCCGCGAGGCATGTGGGATCTTAGCTCCCCGACCAGGGATCGAACCCGCACCCCCTGCATTGGAAGGCGAAGTCCTAACCACTGGACCACCAGGGAAGTCCCAAATATTGGCATATTTAGAACTGAAAGTAATAATACCTTATAATTTTGAATCCTCTATGTCTTTGTATTCTTAGGGCCTATATGTTTTTCGATAAATGATGACCAGCCAAACTAATAGGCTCTAACCGTGATTTACAGGCATGTATATTTCTAAGATATTTTTAACAGCATTCATCATAAGATACCTTTGCTGGTTAACTTAATTGGTTAAAGGGTTCCATTAACAAAAGTCCTGCTATTATATTCCAAAATTAGTTAAAGTTTTTTCCACGGACACAGACTTTACCTCTAATAGACGTTAATTATTTCACAGCCAATTAGTGAAAAGTCATCTCATAGCATGTGTATGTGTTTGTAAGGCATCCTGCAGTATCATCAATTTACAAGTTGCAATGTGTGTAAAGGGTTTCAGTTGAAAGTGTCAGTCCCTGTACTAATTTAAGTGAGTGAATTTAGGCTTCCTAAGCTTTAAGGATTAATAAGCTCTTAATCCAAGAGTAGGAGGAGATAGTAAGAGAAGGGTAATTTGTTGTTAGGATGTAAGGATTACTAGAAGCCAGCAGTTTAGGAGGGAACATAGGATCTAGTCCGAAAAAGAGCAACCAATGTGGATAGCCCAGAGAGTATGGGAAGGGTATTAATACATAGAGTCAGACATCATCCTTCACACTTACAGTCATTTATCTTATATTAATATCTATTGGATGTTAACAGATGAGGAAAACTAAGCCCGTAGTGCTTCCAAGTCTTTTTTTCATTTTGAGCTATATGGAAATGACGCTATTTGTACAATGAGTAATTTGTTTAAAATAAAGCAGAAAAGTTGAAATTCAAATTTAATTTATTTTAACATTATTTTCTGGTTCTATATTTAGTGCGCCTTTCACTTTTAAAAGATATCTGCAATACCTACAATTGCCACAAGATGGCATTGAAAGGCTGAAGATCTTGGTTGAAATTTGATCTTTGAGACGATTGATGAGTTAGATATATTTATATTTTGTATGTATTCAAACCAAAAGAAATTTGAACTATGATGTATTTGAGTGAGATTTTGGTATTTTAATATCAAATATACTTTCTTATTTACTTTTAAAAATAAGATAATCACAAAAATTGATGTTATTGCTGACTAATTCTTTTGGAAATGGATGAAACATAAATCTTAGTGTAATAGTATAAAAACTTTATTATAATACATCCCCCAGAAAGACTTCAAAAGAATTCAAGTTAGCAAACATTTAGAAGGTCTTACTGTTCTATAATTTATAAGGTCTTATTATGCAAATAGAAGATATAGACCTTGCCCTCAGTGAGCTTTCAATTTAGTTGGAGAAAAGAGAAATGTATATACAATTTGAAGAGTGTGAACAAAATAAAAAAATGATCAAGTACAGTGTTGTATGATATAAACTATGCAAACAATGTGAACTGGGAATAATGAGAAGTTAAGCAAAAATTTTAAATGGTATTTTACAAAAGCATTCTTGTATCAGTTGAAAATACCATGCTGAAGTTTTCTTTTACTGTGATTATCTATATTATAATTTATTTAAACTATGAGGAAATGTTTAGCAATCTGGAGAGCTGTGTAAGATTCAACATTTGACATAAAACATAGAAAACACTTGAAATATTAACTTACCTTTTATTTCATGAATGTATGATTTTTTTTCTAATTGAAAAATATTTTTCAGAAGAAGGCGAAGGTTTTCTGGTCAAACAGATGTTAGTTTTAATATTCTTAGATTCCTGGAGTCTGAAAAACATATCTATTAAAAAATGAAGTGTAGAATGGTGGTTACCAGGGGATGGGTGGAGGGAGAAAAGGGGATTTGCTGTTTAATGGATATAGACTTTGAATTTTGCAAGATGAACATTTTGTAGATCTGTTCACAGCAATGTGAATATACTTAATACTACTGAACTGTGCACTTAAGAATGCTTAAAAGGGTACATTTTATGTTAAGTGTCCTACTAAAGTTATGAGCAATTAATAGGTTTCTACTGAGGATCAGCCATGTTCCTAGCCTTATTTTAGTCATTAGGAGCTACTCAAAAGAAATAAAAGCCCCTTCAAGAAACTGTAATATAGTTGGTGATAGAAGATTAACCTAATATTAGTAGGTAATCTATTGAAGTCCAACATATACCAGGCATTGTGCCAGACATTTTATATAAATTATTTCAATCCTCAAAACAATATAGGGGGATGAATATTATTATACATATTTCTCTATTTTATCATTTAGGAAACTAAGTTTTATAGCTATGAAGGTTTAGTACCTTGTTGAAGGTTGCCAAGTTTCCAGTCTTGCAATTGGTATTTAAACCCAAGTTTTTCTAACCTCAAAATCCATTTTCTTTGTATTATACTATGCCCCTAATTTAAATAAAAAGCAATTAAAGAATATAAATAAACAACTAGTAATTTCACATTCTAGTTTGGTGTTTCTACTGCCAGTAAATATTGTCAATTTTATCTGTTGACAAAATTAAGATATGTGATTTAATTAACAATAGCAGTTGATCAGGATTACATTTTAACTTCAGAAAGGATAACCATGTATTTTTTTGTTAGCTTGAGTTGTTGTCTCTATTTTTATTTGCTTTTAACTTTTGGAAACACTAATTTCTTTTCCCTGTATATTCGTGTGCAGGTTATGTGGGTATGTAATTTGTGCCGAAAACAACAAGAAATCCTCACTAAATCAGGAGCATGGTTTTATAATAGTGGATCTAATACACCACAGCAACCTGATCAAAAGGTTCTCCGAGGACTGCGGAATGAGGAGGCGCCTCAGGAGAAGAAAGCAAAACTGCATGAGCAGGCCCCGTTCCAAGGACCCTCAGGTGACTTATCTGTACCTGCAGTGGAGAAAAGTCGATCTCATGGGCTCACAAGACAGGATTCTATTAAAAATGGGTCAGGAGTGAAGCACCAAATTGCCAGTGACGTAGCTTCAGACAGGTAAACATTTTGCTTAATCTTTAGGTAAACATTATTTTTAATCTTCGTTACAAACAGAAATAAAAATACATGAAATGTTTAGGCAACAAATGTGTTGTCTAAATATAATGTAAATGTCCATATGTTTTATAGAAATGCTGAAAGTGATGTTCAGGACTTGAGCTATTATAGGTTTGAACAGTCTTAAGTTTGTTGTGGGAGTGTCAGGTTTTTCCAGAATAAAGAATTGAAATGAAACAGGGAACCTAGATAGGTTATGGTCACAGGAAAGACAAACTGGCATAAGAGCAAGGGGAATGAAGAAGAGATTTTTTTTTTAAGACTCTTTGGAGAGGTTTGATTGATGGGACTAACTGGAAGAAGAATTAAGAGAATGGGGAAGATTAAGGCTGTCTTCAAAGGTTCTACCTCTGGTTGACGGGTGAAGGGGTCTTCCAAGCAGGTAAATATTGATGAAAGGGTTTCGTGAGTTTGATTTTTCCATGGACTAACTCTGCTATTTACTCTTTTGGCTCAGTTCTTTGGGCTTCTCCATGTTTAAAGGGTTAGACTTTTTAAAACAGTGTTTATGGTTCTTAGAGTTCCTACTTTTGGAAGGGGGAGAATGAAAAGTTTTCTTGGGAAGATTATTTTTCTATACCACGTTCCTCTGTTTAAATTGAAAATTAAAAACAAAATCTGGTTTACACTATGTTTGTTATCTAGAATTGGCAGATACATTTACATGTGAACAAGTAGAAAGTCATGCATTTTGTGGAAAAACAAATCTAAACTGTACTTATAGGATGGTGGGTCCTGAGCGTTATCGAACGCAAGTCTGTGTGCCTGACGCACAGTGAGGCCAAAAAATACCCAAACATCAGAGTTTGGAGCAGAGAAAGGTATATTGCAGCGCCATGCAAGGAGACGGGTGGCTCAGGCCCCCCAAACCCCGAACTCCCCGTAAACTTTCAGCAAAACCGTTTTATAGGAAATGTGAGGGAGGGGGGTAGTTAGTTGTCAAACTTCTTGGTGTCAGAACCTTTGTTCTTGAGGTCAGGTCATGGTCAGGTAACGATGTTCCTGTAAACCTCCACCAAAATGAATGTTCTTCCCTGTTCTGACAAGAAAGGGCAAGGTCCCAGGGCTCAAGTTTCTGCCTCCAGGGTCCAGGCCCTGGCTAAGAGGAGGGGGTCCCTGCGCGGGCCGTTACCCTGCCTGGGAGCGTTCATCCAGCACCCAGTCTGGGTCGTCCTGCCAGCGCCCAGGCCCGGCTGAAGAGGCAGATCTCAGCTGCTGGTGCCCTCAGGGCTGGGTTATCAGACCCTGCCCGGCCCTCATCACTGAGGGAGCCAAGTGCCCAGGACCCAGCTGGCCCTTAGGCTTTTCACTTAAACTGGAGCGAATCACTTGTAGCAAATACCCATCAGGTGAATTCCCAGCTCACAACAATTGTCCTTCTTTGAGAAGAGCCCCAGCCATAGAGGTGGACCTGAACTAATGATGTGCAGTGTTCTTGCAACTTACCCCTGACCTCCGGCCACCTCTTAGGGGGGTAGACAACTGATCTAAGCTGTACCAATTTTCAAAACTTGAATGGACAGACTGAAACTGATTGAAGCTGTTACCTTAGTGGCAGTTGTCCATACACTCCAGGTGCCGAGGCCTCCATTGACTGGGACCCATGGAGACTGCCGCCGCCATTAGGTCAAGGCCTGGGCCCAGCCAGTGGGCGGCCATGGGAGGGGCTCTGGAGCTTTGCAGGACACAGCCCTCAGCCTGTCCTGGGCCCCCCAGCTCACCCACCAGCGTGGAGGCCGGAGGGCCTCGAGCCCTGGGGAGAAGGCCACGATCCACCGCTCACGGCACTTTCTGCCCGGAGGATCACTGCGAGGCTGCCTGCGGACAGAGCGGGACCTCTAACCGCTGTTCTAAGGGCCTCGCGCTAACGGCCACGCGCTGGCCAGGTACTAAGGGTGGAATGCTAAGGGCTGCCCCGCCCGATTACAATTTGAAGGCGAAGAACAAATCTCTCCTTTAAAGTTAACATCAGATTTTGCTCAACACGAGTCTCTTAGTAACAAAAGTTGAGTTAGGTTTTGTGATGTAGACTCTCCTCCACCTTGAGAGCAACTGACCCCCGCCCATTTACACAGCGACAGCCCTTACCTGCCTTTCTGCGGAGCCTGGACTCTGGCTGCTGGCCTGAGGTCCGGCGCTGGGCGGGGTGGTGCTGCCCTCCAGCCGCTGTCGGCCACCTGATCAGGCTTCCCTGGCCCAACGCCCTGCCAGGTGCTGGGGATGGAAAAGCTCAAGCCCCAAACCCAAACGAGGGGAGTGTTGGCCAAGAACTGGAGGGCTGTGAGCCTTCGGGTATGCAGGGTTGGGGGAGGGGCCCAGCTGAGCCCCAAGAACCCGAGCGAGGCCAGCTACCGACTGGACCGCGCCCCTGCGTCCGTGCCCCACCCCACACCAGCGTCCCAGCGTCCCAGCGTCTCCTGTGCGCGACCTGGTGCGAGGCATACCCGCTCCTGTTACGTGAGCACTCAGTTATAACAGGTAAGGTAACTGGGAGTCACTTTAGAGGGTGGCTAAAGCCATCACTCTGGTGTGTTGCTATGTCTTGGGAGAATAATAAAATGATGGCTGTGCCAGATCTTTTGAAAACTAGCAAAAGTGAAGCAATGTAATCCTACCTTTGGGGCAAAACAGTTGGTGATTTCATGGGTGGCATGCTATGAACTCATCTCAGTGCAAAATCTCAGGAACCCAGGAATTTTAAGGTTAGAGGACCATCTTAGATTGAGGACCACCTTAAGCACACAAAGATTTGAGAGCGGGTAGTTTATATGGAAGGCAATCCCAGGCACTACCTGTAGGGAAGTGGGAGATGATCCAGTTAAGAGAAAGAATACAATATTGGATGCATTCAAGAGCAGGTAACCTCTTTTAGCAGCTGTGTCTTAATCTTACTGGGACTTTTGGGAGACCCGGTATCATGACCTCAAAGTTATCCCATATAATGGGCAAGGAGGCTGGGGGTATTTATCCATAACTTTCCTTTGCTATTGGTCTAGGGCTGTTCCTGGGGTTGTTAACTCTCTAGAACTCATTGCTCAAGCATGCTCCTGTGCTAGGGAAAGCACTCAGGCAGAATATTAAAAATACAGTAAGAAAACATTGCTATGTGGGGAACAGTGAAGGATACGGCAACGTGGGTTGAGACAGTAGCAGTGTCTGCTACACAAGGACTTTAGAAATCAAGAAAACTTGTAAAATGGCAAGTGAAATGGTCAAGGTATATTAGCTTGGGTAAAAAAAATAGATGATATAACCAATGGAGATAGGATTTTAAATGAATGATTGACAATAAAATGGAAAATGGGAACAGACTCCTTCCAAAACTAGATAGCTGCATGAGATAGTTTCCTTTGGACTTTAGAGAGGTAGGTTTGGGACGAAAAAAGGAAATACTAAAACACTGGGTCACATAATCAATTAGTAAGTTTTGGAGTGCATATTGTCAGGAGGTTACGGATGTTAAAAATAAATACAACAAATTTTCGAGTAATTAATTCATCACTGTAGGGAAGCTAGAAGCATATCTCTAATCTTTGAAGAAGGTGGTAATAAGAACAAACATATTTCTTTCAACATTATCTCTTAATGCTTCTTTCAGTGGCAAACTACTAGCCTGAATAAACAGTAGAATCTGACCCATTATGGGGAAGCAAGGTGTAGTAGTTCCTTTTTTCCTTTTGCCTGGTGCCTTTGACAGCTATAACTAGTAAATGCACACTTGAATGACTCCTTGCTTTCTGAACCTCATACAAGTCAGACCAATAGCTTCTTTTGTTAATAAGAATTACTTTTAGTCAGGGAAGAAGTTAGAGTTTAATATCAGATTTGGTAGTTATGCCTAGAAAATGGAATTGGTTATAATTTATATGAAGTTTTATTTGGAAAGTACTTTCTCTTCAAGAGTAATTTAATTCCCCTTATCATCAGCAAGAAAGAGCCTATGGTTTATTATTTTTTAAATGCAGATTCTATATTAATTTATTAAGCCTGTATCTTTGAACCTTTTGAATTCTTTCCTCTAGAGCAAGGGATCAGCAAAGTACATCCCTGGCACCAAATCTGTGCCATCTGTCTTTTGTAAATAAAGTTTCATTGGAACACAGTCACATCTATTAGTTTACTTATTGTCTATGGCTTCTTTCAGCTACCATTGTAGTTATAAGAGTTGAGTACCTGCAAGAGACCATGTTATATGGTCTTCGTAGCCTAAAATATTTACTTTATGACCCTTTACAAAAAAAGTTTGCCTTTTCTTGCCCAGGAGAGTAAGTAGTTAGTTCTCTTAGTGGTGTTGAAATTTCTCCTTTCTTTGCTCATTTTCTTTTGTTACTATTTAAATTACTTCAGTTAAGCCTGTTTTCTTGTTAGGCTTACCTCCCACTCCTCTCTCTCTCTTTCTCTCTCCCTCTCTCCCCCCCCCCCCCCATGTTTTTCTCCTTTCTTACCACAATGGGTCTTTCAGCAGTATTTGACTTGGACAGTAAAATGGAGCATCTCATAAAAAATATAACTCCTGTTTAAAGTATTATTAGTAATTTCTTCTTCGATACCATTCAGAAACCAGTGGCCTCAAAAAGAGAAACTTTGGTTAAATCTATGGACCTAGAAGTATGTTTGAGAGAAGAGTGTGTTACATTTCCTTCTTTTTAGGAGCTTTAGTTTAATCTTTAACTACATGCTGCAGTGGTTTTGACCTGTTTTATGACTTTTTACTTCGCTCACAGATCTTAGCACAGTGCTTTACACATAGACCTTTAGTATTTACTGAGTGAGTGAATACCAAGTTGGCTCTAGACCTTAGCTTTGAGTTAATGAGTATTTACTTAATTCATTTATTCATAAAAATGACAAATGTTTATTATCAACTTAGGTACGAAATATTGTTAGAGATTTCCAAATACGTTTTTTTTAAATTTCAAAATACGTATTGAAATAACCACCTTTTTTGTTATGTGCAGTTTGTTTACCCTCTCCCTTACTATGTCCCCCAGGAGTGCCCAGTGGTTTCTCAGCCTTTAATTTACATCCATATAACCTGGCGATCTTATTAAAATATAGATTTGAATTTGATAGGTCTGAGGTAGTACCTGAGAATCTGTGTTTTTAACAAGCTCCCAAGTGATGCCAATACTACTTACTAGTGGAGACCAGTAGCAAAGCACAAAGGCATCTAGAGAAATATTAGGGAGGGAGACACCAGTGTCCTTTAATAGCTCAGTGGCAGTTGTCCTTTGTAGCTCTGTCACTAAGAGGCATAACACTTAGTGGACCTTTGTGGTTCTTAGAGGCAACATCGTTCCACATTTGAGTATACTGTTTTGACACGTTTACTGAGTGGGGCACAGGTTGACCACATTCATGTAGGTGTAAGTATCTGACTCCTTAATTATGACATCTTGGGTTGTTGTTCCTGAGCATTTACTTATTTAAATATATTTTTTTTATAAATTATTTATTTTCCCATTTATTATAGAGTTAGGAATATATATATGTCTTAAAAATTATGTAAATTCTTAGGACATTTTTTCCTCTGGATTTCCTTTTCAGGGTAGTAAAGGGGATGTTACAAAGAATTTGTTTTACAAAGAGGCTTTGGCGTGGAAGAGGGTTGTGAACCACTGGGTTAGAGGATCTAAGATGGGATTTAGAGGAGGGTGGGTGAAATAGCCTTTTTTTTTTCGGTACTCGGGCCTGCCACCGCTGCGGCCTCTCCCGCCGCGGAGCACAGGCCCCGGACGCGCAGGCCCAGCGGCCATGGGCCATGGGCCCAGCCTCTCCGCGGCACACGGGACCCTCCCGGACCGGGGCACGAACCCGCGTCCCCTGCATCGTCAGGCGGACCCCCAACCATTGCGCCACCAGGGAAGCCCCCGAAATAGCCATTTTTAAAACAATATTATTTTGTTAAAAAATTACAGAAAAACCAAAGTAAAATTGTTTTAGAACATTGAATTGATGTTTTATACATTTGGAATTATTTAAAAGTTGGATGCTCATATTTTCCATAGTTGAAAATTAGTGAAATTTAGGAAACAGCTAATTGTTTTTTTCTTTCATGTAACATTTTACTATTTATTTATTTAGCACTTCCTGGAATGTTGGGAGAAGTTAAAAAGTGAGAAATATTATGGCTAATTTGTATGGTGGAAGAGATACAAAAACTGGAAGTTAGAAGATATAGGTCCTGTTCTAACTTCTTCCCTTTGCTGTTAGCATTTGTAGATGTATATCTTTTCTTTGTGTTCACTTTTTGATCTCTGAAATAGGAAAGATATTCTCCAAGATCTTGAAAAGACCTCCAGGTCTAAATTTATGTTGTATTTTAAGGTCTTCAGCCATGGTATAAACTTGGAAGCATTCTCTTCCATTTTTTCTTCCTCTCCTATAATTGATAGTCTTGTGTTCAATTAGTAGAGGATTGTATTCATTCATATGAAACTCATTATTATAATTAGTTTATTCAACAAATATTTATTGAATTTCAGTATAGATATTACTTGTTACCACATGGCCAAATAATTTCACCATGATTCATATTTAAAATTGAATATATTGGCAATATTAGGTTAAATCTTCACTAAGAACATTTTCACTGTGATCTTGTAATTGTATTACTATGTAATATTTCTTACTCTATTTTCCCTACTTCCTTATTCTATTGTGAAACAAAAGTTTAAAAGTGATAGGAAAAAGTAACAGAGTTACCTGCTGTTAATGGACTATGAAGCATTTTTAAGAAGCGTCACTACAAAGAAACAATATTTTATAGGCATTACAGATTCTTAAGTATTTATTTCTGCATTTTACTGCTGAAATAATGACACAATGAAAGTACTGAGAGACTACATTATGATTTTGTCTGGAATTTTAATTAGACAAGAGTGGAAAACAAAAAAGTCATATGACTAAATTACATCTCAGTGCATTTTGTTAGACGGTGAAAAATGCTACCAGGTGTAAGTGATGACAAGAGAGTAATACAATATCAACTGATTATCTTAGATCTAAAGTGTAAAGCTTTAAAGCAAGTTAAAACTTGTATAATGAATAGTTAACAGTTTGGTAATAACCATCATTTCTTTATTCTCTGTTACTGTTGACCTTCCAAGTATCTTTGTGAGCATTTGATTATTTTAAAGTAAAAGTAATAATTAAAATATATGTTTAAGACTTCTGCTATATGTATAGATGGAATAATAGGGCCTCAATTTACCTTTTTGCCTGAAACATCTGTAAAAATAGACAAACTATTTGAAACAATGGTTTTTAAGAAATTGGGCATCAGGCAACAGAGGAGAATAATACCTGAGAAATGGGAAATAAAGCAAGCCTTATGATTGCCTTAGCATACTGCTTTGAGAGTTTCCAGGATGTTGCAAGGGAGAGGAGTATAGGCAGAGCCCAGGGGTCTTCCTGAGTTGAGGAGACAGTTCTGAGGGTATGGGGAGACCAAGGCAGCCGGAGTTTTCTAGAAAGAGTACCAGAGAGGAGAGAGCTGAACAGCAAGATATCCTGGAGATCTGCAGATGGTAATTCTTGTTTATTCAGTGGAGGAATGATTGGGACATGCATGTGAAAAAACTACTCGAGGCCAGGGAAAGAATCATCCAAAATTATTAGAGAAACACTGGCCTGCATTCACACAGGACCAAGAATAGTGTCTGTTCCCAGCAGCCAGACTAGAAAACCTCAAGATTCCTGGAACTCTGGGTAGAGTATTTTAGAAAGTCTTGTCTCAGCAGTGGGGAATAATCAATGCTAAACTGGGTACTGCTCTCAGACAGAATAACAAATGATAAAAACAAGACCTGAAAGGATCAGCCTGTTTCCAAGTAACTTAATTGCCTCCCAGAACAAAGTTCAAGATTTATAGGAATACAAAAATATCCAGCACCCAACAAGATAAAAGTCACAATGTTTGGCATTCAGTCAAAAATAACCAGGCAAAACAGCAGGAAAGCACAATCAATAGTGAGAAAGTAATCAGACACTGGACACCAATCCAGAAGTGACACAGATATTAGAATGAGCAGGCAAGACCATTAAAAAAGTTACTATAATTGTATTCCATATAATTTTAAAAGTTAAGTAGAAATATGTAATATATGAAAATAAATGCTAAAATGATCTAATGCTAAAATGAGATGAGAATTATAATATTGGAAATGAAAAATGCACTTGATGGGGATAATGGAAGTTTAGGTATTGAAGAAGAAAAGACTAGTGGATTTGAAGACAAACCAATAGAAATGATCCATATTGAAACACAGAATAAAAAAAGGAATAAAATAATTTAAAAAGTGAAAGAGAATCATGAACTAAGGGACAATATCAAGCAGTTAATATACACGTCCTTGAAGGGGGAGGAGAGCATGCAGAGTGCAAAGAAAAATGTAAAGAAATGATTGCCAGAATTTTTTCAGATTTCATAAAACTACAAATCTTTAGCTCTGAGAAGGTCTACAAACTCCAAACACAAGAAACATGAAGAAAACTACACTAAGGCATATCATAATCCAGTTTCATAAAATAAGTAATAGAGAAGCAATCTTAAAATCAGCCAGAGAAAAAAGACATGTTTATATATAGACATGCTTACAAAGATAAAGATGACAGTAGATTTCTTGCTGGAAACAATGTAAGAGAGATGAGAATGAAACAAATGTTTTTAAAGTACTAAGAGATTTAAAAACATAAATAAGCCATCAACCAGTATTTTATAGCTAGTGAAAATCTTTTAAAAATGAAGGCAAAAATACCTTTTCAGACATACAAATGCTGAAAAAATTCATCACCAGCATAACTGCATTGTAGGAAATGATAAGCAGAGTCCTCTAGGCAGAAGGTACCAGATAGATATATGTATCTATACAAGAAATGAAGAGCAATGGCAGTGATAAATACATGGGTAAATATATAATCCTTTTTTCTTGTTACTTAAAAATCCTTAGAAGATAATTGTTTAAATAAAAACAATAATAATGTTTTTTGAGGTTCATACCATATGTGAAATAAAATATATGACAACAATGGCATAACATTTGGGATGGGAGACATAGAAGTACACTATTGCAAAGCTCTTTCATTATATTTGAAATGGTGTAGTACTGTTTGTAGAGGGACTATGATAGGTTAAAGATGTGTATTATAAACCCTACAATGACAAAACAAAGAATTATAGCTATAGATCAACAAAGGAGATAAAGTAGGATACAAAATATGCTCACTCAAAAGACAGGAAAAGGCGAGAAAAGGAACAAACACATCAGACAAGTAGAAAACAAAGAGCAAGATTGATGGGCAAACCTAACCATATTGATAATCGTGTTAAATATAATTTGTCTAAACACCTCAAGGCACAGATTTTCAGATTGGTAGTAATTGAAAACCGAACAATACACTATCTACAAGAAACAGACTTTAGGGGCTTCCCTGGTGGCGCAGTAGTTAAGATTCTGCCTGCCAATGCAGGGGACATGGGTTCAAGCCCTGATCCAGGAAGATCCCACATGCCGTGGAGCAACTAAGACTGTGTGCCACAACTACTGAGCCTGCACTCTAGAGTCTGCGAGCCACAACTACTGAGCCCACGTGCCACAACTACTGAAGCCCGCATGCCTAGAGCCTGTGCTCCACAAGACAAGCCACTACAATTAGAAGCCCATGCACCGCAACAAAGAGTAGTCCCCGCTTGCCACAACTAGAGGAAGCCTGCGTGCAGCAGTGAAGCCCCAATGCAGCCAAAAATAAATTAAAAAAAAAAGAGAGAAAGAAACAGACTTTAAATATAAGGACAGACATAGCTAAAAAAGTAAGAGAATGGAAACGATATACCGTGCTAAGCCTACTCATAAGCTAGCTATATTCAGATCAAAGTAGATTTCAGTGCAAACAATCTTATTAGGAGTGAAGAATGTTACTTCACAGTAATAAAGAGGTCAGCTAATCAATAGGACATAAAAATCCTAAATATCTATGTCTATATTAATAGAGCTTCAAAATACATGAAGGAAAAACTGATAAAACTACAAGGAGAAATCAACAAATCCACAATTATGATTGGAGATATCAATACTCTTCTCTCAATAAGTGATAGAATAAGTAGGCAGAAACTCATCAAAGATATAGTAGACTTGAACAACAGTATCAATCAACCTGACCTAATTGATATTTACAGAACAATCCAGCAAACAACAAAAGAATATTCATTAGGGATACATAGAATAGTACCAAGGTAGACCATGTTCTGGCCTTTAAATAAGTCTCATTAAATTGAAAGGAATTCAAGTAATAAAAATGTGTTCTCTGATCACAATGAAATTGCATTAGAAATCAGTAACAGAAAGACCTTTGGAAAATCCCCCAATATTTGGAAGCTGAATAACACACTTTTAAATAACCTGCAGATCAAAGAAGACATCAAAAGAGAATGTAGAAAACATTTTAAACTTTCATTAAAATGAAAACACAACACCAGAATTTGTAGGATGCCACTAAAGCAGTACTTAGGGCACAATTTATAGCACTAACACTTATTAGAAAATAAGAAAGTTCTTAAAGCATTGATCTTGGTTACAGGTCCAAACACTACCTGATTTGAAAACATTATAAGTCTACAGTAATTAAAACAGTATGGTATTGGCATAAAGAAAAATGGATCAAGGAAACAGAATGGAGAGTCTGTAATATGTACCCGCTCATATTGACAACTAATTTTCAACAAAGGTACAAAGGCAATTAAACAGAGAAAGAACAGAAAGGAGAAGACTGAAAGCAGGTTGTACTGTAACAATGAATATCCATTTAAAAATGAAATTTGAAACTTGCTTTTTTACCATAAAAAAACCCCAAAATGGATCATAGCTATAAATATAAAAATTAAAAGTATAAAACTTCTAGAAGAAAATATAGAAGAAAATTGTTGTGACTTTGCTTTGGGCTAAAACTATAAAGCTTCTAGGAGGAACCAGAGGAGACTATCTTCATGATGTAGGCAAGGATTTTGAGATAAACACAAGAAGTGCTAATTATAAAAGGCAAAAAAATGACAAAATAGACATCATCAAAATTAAAACTTTGTTCATCAAAGATACTGAGAAAATGTATAACCAAATTATACTTCAAGAAATTTCAGGAGAAAATATTTGCAATACATTTAGCTTAAAAAGAATATAAAGAGCACTTACATTTAAATAATAGAAATAAAAATAACCCTAAAAAGTGCAAAAGTATTTTCTTCACAACAGAAATACACAAATGGCTAATAAACAAAAGAAAAATGTCCTATGTCTTTAGTCATTTGGGAGATGCAAAGCATGATGACCATGAGACACTTTGATGCACTCACTTGGAAAGCTACAATTTAAAAAAAAAAAACAATGAAAAACCTGATATCACTTAACATCTGTGAAGATTTGGAGCAACTGGATCTCTAATACTTTGCTGGTGAGAGTTAAAACATGTAAAATGGTACAAACGTTTTGGAAAAGTGTTTGACAGTTTCTTATAAAATTAAATATACACTTGTCTTGTGCCCCAATAATTTTACTTTTAGGTATTTACTAAGAAAAATGGAATCATATGTGTACAAAACTACTTGTGTATTAAGGTTTATCACAGCTTTGTTCTTAGTAGCCCCCAAATGGAAACTTCCCACATGTCCACCAACCAGGTGAATGGATAAACAAATTTTGGTAAATTCAAATAAAAGTATTGTTCATTAATAAAACTAGAGAACTATTTACATGGACAGAAACACGGATGTCTCAAAACCATTGTGCTGAGTGAGAGAATCTAGACATTAAAGAGTATATAATGTACGAGTCCATGTATATTAAGGTCAACAAAAGACAAAACAAATCTTTAGTGGAAGAAATCATAACAATGCTTTTGTTGGGGAAACTTCCTGGAGTGATGGAAATGTTCTGTGTCTTGAGAGGGATATGGATTACTAGTTGTATATATTTGTCAATAGCTATTGTAGTGTTACACTTAAGATTTGTATACTTTTTACTGAATGTAAATTATATTTCAATAAAAAATTAAAAGGGAATTATGTGCATAATTGCTACATTAAATTGTTTAAATTAAAAACTTCCCAGTTTTATTGAAATGTAATTGATGTACAACATTGCATTAATTTGTGTGCAACATGATTTGATATATGTATATATTGCAAAATGATTTCCACAATAAGTTTGGTTAACATCTATCACCTCACTTGGTTATACATTTTTTTTCTTGTGATGAGAACCTTTAAGATCTTCTCTCTTATGTTTCCTACATTTTAAGATTGCTAGTTTCATTGAAATTTTATTGGTATTAAATACTTAAGATTTATTGTGAAATTGCATCAGAAGTGGATAACTTTTCTTCATAATCTTTCAACAATGGCTCTTTTTAATAGATTCAGAGATGTCCATATTTATAGAATGCTGATAGTAGACCTAGAATCAAACCAATTATATTTAGAGTTTACTAAATGTGGATTACATATGATGTGCAGACTATGTGGATTGTTTCTATGAGCTGTCCGATGAAACTGTGACATAATTCTTATGAATCTTATTCAAAATGGTTATATGGGGTATGTGGCGAGGGAAAACTAACATGAAGATGAGAGGAGGTAGATAAAGAGATGTAAAGGGAAATAATTTTTAAAGGGAAACAACGTTTAGTTAAGAAAGAGATTAGACTGTAAAGAGCCAAGGAGCTAGAAAAGGTAAAACTCCGATGGTTGCCTTAGGAGAAAAAGAATCTTAATAACGTGGAAGCAAGTGGCCTTATAACCTTTATTCCTAGATATTTCTTCTATAATTTTTAGAATATCAGATGAAATAACAAGGCAACAAAGATGACTAGATATTGGGCGGCACTTCCAGTAATTTATGCACATTCAGTAAATGGTTGGTGCAGATGCTGAATGAGTGCAAAGTGTAATACTAATGCCTTTGATGTGACCAGTGTCATTTCTGTAGCATTTTTGTCTTTTATTGGCAGAACGATCAATCAGTAGACATGAAGATATATAATGGCATGTTCTCATATAGCGAACACTGAAGAGATGTCTTTATTTTTAAGAATATGATATGAGTACCTGAAGACAAACTATGACTTTTTTTTAAAAGGATGTTTAACATATTATGAGAATTGGTTTGACTGTGTAGAAGTCAGATAGGCTGTTCACTTGGAATAAGTAATTTTAATAGTTTTAATGTCAATATTTAGGTGAAAAAAGAGAGTATTCCTATTTTCAAATGAATTAAGCTTGAACCATTGTCAAGTTTCTTTCATTTAAGTGACCTATAAATAGAATTGCAATACATGCCAGTTTGCCCAGGACCGTCCAGTTTACACCTGCTCTCCTGGCAGCCTGCATAGGTTGGCATTTGTCCTGGATTTTTTTATATGAAATATTTTATTAAGCGTTGCATTATAAGCTGGGTTGAGTTTGATAGGTCGCCACCTGGTACTTATAGCTTCTGACATGACTTCATTCTGTGGGGGATTCATGTGCAGTGAACAGAGTTCTCATCTGAAATACAGCCAGCAATAATCTATCTTTTCCCCAACTTTTCGGACACAAGGTGACGAACATTTCTCTTTTAAGGACAGGATGCAGAGTGCTCGCTGACAAAATGAAGCGTGATTGAAAGGTCTCTGGTGGTGGTGTGAGAGGTATTTGACATTGCTGCCCCACTTACCCTTTGGTGTATAGGCCAGCTTTGTCATGGCTCATTCTTTAGCATTTGAGATTCAGGAATCAAGGTTCGTGTGAGACTTTGGAAAATTTAGATAGGTGCATATGAAATATGTGCAAGAAATAGAGGCTGAACAATCTTGTAGAATGTATGGAAAGTAGTCTGGATGTTTTTTCTACAGTGGTATTGTCATTTATTACATAGTGTAAACATACAACTATTTATGTATTTTATTATTCGGTAATTTAAAAAACTTTTGCAGTAAATATTTCATCATCAAGGTGCTATAAAATGAAAATGTGTTTTAACTGATTATGTGTAACCTGTACAAAATTTTTGTTTCATTTGCCATCTACTAGGGGGCACATAGTCACTGAATTCATGAATTCAGAAAAGAAATAATATCTGGTAAAAAAGCAACATCTATTTCAAAAGTTAGTATAGTTATTTTAAGAAGAACCAAAAATGACAGAATAATACAGATACAGAGGTATATTTTATATGTCATTCTGTGAAGCATGACTTTTCTTTTACATGAAATGACTGTGCTTTAAAATTAATTTTAGTCATTTTGAATTCCAAGTTTCTTTGTGCACTCAAAAAGTAAATTATTGGCTTCATTAACAGAAGAACGCCATTGCACTGGTAAGTGTTGACCTTTTAAAAAGCATTTAAAAAGTGGTGGTTAACAACTATAAGACATTGAAAATTTTCTCTACAAAAGTAAGGGAGGAATTGAACAAATTAAACAAATTTCATGATGCAAGAGTCATGTGTATCTTCTTCATCAATGTATTCCTAGCACCTCACATAGAAATTGATACGTAGTGTGCTCAGTGAACAGCTGTTGAAAAACTGAAAGAATGGAATAATAAAATAGCTTAAGGAAAAGGGGGGATGAATTATAAGGATATTGGGGTGTCTGACAGAAAGAACCCCAGGAAAAGAATGAAGATAGACTTTATGAACAATTAGAGTTATGGATTCAAATACTACAGACCCTATCTCAGCATCTCTTTTTCTATTTCTCAGCCTATCTATTCTATTCTTTGGTCTCTCCAAAATGGTTTTCACTATTCAGCTGTTCTACATGGTGGGAAGGATGACCACCAGTAGAAATTTGTTGAATAAATGAATGAAAGGAGTATTGTAGTAGCCTTCATATTGAGTATCAGTATATTATTGGCATATGTATTGTACATAATGCTTGGGAATTTATACAATAAGTTAACTTAAAGAAAAGCGATATAGACAGATTGATTAGTTAAGGAACACAACTTTGCTATGAAAATGCAGTTAAAGTCTGAGATAACACATAGTTGAACTAGGATTTATGCTACTTAGGGTTGAGATAGAGCATGAGTATAAACTCTTGCTTTTGAAACCTCTTAAAATGTCTCACCATTTTACCATATAAGAGTATTTTAGGATGGGCTGTGTGCATTTTGGTGTGACATTCAATATCAAAATTGATCTTGCCAGTGGACCATAAAAAAATTACCTGGTCTAAAAAAGGATATAAATAGAATTTTATGTTTCATGCCTCTTAAACTGGGTGCAAAGTCAAGAGCAGCAACTTCTGAATTCATTCATAGCATATAATTTTTAGTAAAATTAGATTATTTTTTCTTTATCAGCAAGTGTTAGGAGTTATTTTCTCCTAAATGACTTAGTATTATTCTATATTCTTAGTATTATTCTATAGAGATAGCTTTGATAGCTACTTGAAAAATAACTGTGGTAATTTGAAATATGGTTTAAGATCTTATTCCATAATTACCCACATTTTTGATTCGCATCTTCTTTTGAATTCTTGTTTTTGGAGTAAAGTTTAAGACTTTCGAGATCATATGGAAGGATTGTCTTATGCTTCAAAGTGTATTTCTTCTTCTATGTATTATCTCCCTGTTCTATATACCTACTCCATACCCTAGCCACTCAGTTTCTTGTTCTTCTACAAACACTGTTAATATTTTTGTTAGTGTGTATTTTTATAGTTATTCTCGGCAAATATGAGAATATATTTTTACATATATAAATATTTACATATATAAATATATAAGTATTATATATATAAAATATATGTACATATGTGTTCCTTTAAAATGATAGCATATATATAGTATCCTGTTATTTTGTTTTCATTTAATAACATATGTTTACTAGTACATAATGATTGTTCTTCACCATTATTTTTAATGGATGCGTCAAAATTATTTAGTCCCTAATGATTGACACTTAGGTTATTGCCAAATTTTTTTGCTATTACAAACACTGTTGTAATAAATAATCTCACATATATATGGTTACATATATATGTTTATACTAAAAATTTTTTTATAAGAGTAAATCTGTAAGATAAACTAAAATTTCCGGAAGTGGAATCACTTGGTCAAATATTAAGAGCAGTTCAATTTTTTTGTTGGCATTGCCAAATTGTTTACTATGGAGAATGTACCAGTTTATACTTCTAACCACAATTATTAGGAATCCTGTTTTCTAATTCTTTAGCCAATGCAATGTTATAAAACTTTTAATCTTTACCAGTCTGCATTATACTCTTAATCTTTCTTTCTTATATATAAGTCAAGTTGAGCATTTATGTATATGTTTAAGAACGTTTAGATTTCTTTTTTCTCTTTGAACTCTCTCTTCATATATCTTGCCCATTCTTCTATTGAGTTGTTAGTCTTTATCTAAATGGATTTTTAGCATCTCCATTTGTATTATGGAAAATGACCCTTTGTGGAATGGATTGTATATTAATTTTCTAATGCTGTGTAACAAATTACCACAAACCTGGTGGCTTAAAACAACATAAATTTATTATCTCAGTTTTTGTGGGTCAAGATCAGGCTGCAGGTTATTCTGGATCCTCGGCTCAGAGTCTCACTAGGCTGAAATCAAGGAGTTGGCCGGGGCTGCAATCTCATCTGATGCTCAGGGTCCTTTTCCAATCTCACTGATTGTTGGCAGAATTCAGTGCCTTTCAGTTGTGTGACTTGAGGGTCTCAGCTCTTAGAGTCCACCCACAGTTCCCTGCCAAGTGTCCCTCCCGCAGCATGACGGTTCTTCTTTAAAACCAACAAGAGAATCCCTGTGCTTCTCTGAGTCTCTCTGATTTCTCTCTCTAACCTCTATAAACGATCTTTTAACTTACTTGATCAGGCTCACGTTCCGTAATTTACCTTTTGATTAATTTAAAGTCAGCGGAGTAGGTATCTTAATTATATCCCCAAATCACCTTACTTTTGTCATATAATGTAACCTGATCATGGAAGTTAAATCCCATCATATCCACAGGTTCTGCCCACACTTCAGGGAAGGGGATAACACAAGGTGTGTACACTGGGTGGTGGGAATCTTAGGGGTTATTTTAGAAGTCTGCTTACCTCAGATTGCAAATACTTTTTCCCAGTTTGTTATTATCTTTTGACTTTGCTTATATTGTTCTTTTTCCAATGTATAAACATAAGTACACCTTTTACTGTAGTAGAATATTTTTTCTTATACGACTCTCCATATTTTTAAAAAATGGAGATATAATTCATTTGCAAAAAAGTTCACCCCTTCAAAGTGTAATATTCAGTGGATTTTGGTAAATTTATGAATTTGTGCAACCATTACAGCTATCTAATTCCAGAACATTTCCATCACACCCCAAAAGAAACTCTATACCCATTAACAGTTACTCCCCATCCTCTCCTGCCATCAGCTTCCTGGCACCACTGATTTACTTTATATCTCTATGGTTTTGCCTGTTCTGGACATTTCATAAAAATAGAATCATACAATATGTGGCCTTTTGTGTCTGGCTTCTTTCACTTAGCACAGTGTTTTCAAGGTTCATGCATGTTGTAGCATACATCAGTAGTTTGTTTGTTTTATGGCTGAGTAATATTTAATTGTACGGATATACCACATTTTGCTTATCCATTCGTCAATTCATGGACATTTGAGTTGTTTCCACTTTTTTTGTCTATTATGAATAATGCTGTTATGCAGGTTTTTGTGGGGACATAGTTTTAGATTCTTCTGTCTTGTCTTTTTGATTATAGTCATCCTATTGAGTGTGAAGTTTTATCTCATTGTGGTTTTAATTTGCATTTCCCTAATGTTTCATGATGTTTATCATCGTTTCTTGTGCTTATTGATCATTTATATATCTTCAATGGAGACGTGTCTAATCCTTTGTTGTGGCCCTCTCCTCACTAAGATTAAAAAATATTGCTATGATTTCTTCTAATACCATTATGATTTTACTTTTACATTGTAAAAGAGTGAGCTGTCTGAAATTTACTAAAGTATGGTGTGAGATGCAGATCCAACCTTACCTTATTTTGCATATGATTTACCCCTTTGGCTACTATATTTATTGAATGGTCAATCTGTTCTTCCCACTGATTTGAGATGCCATTTTATCACATATTGAATTATATGCTAGAGTTATATTTATAGGTGTTCTGTACTGTTCTATTGATCAGTTTGTTCAAAGCATGTATCTAGTTTCAAAAACCATTTTATTCCTTAAACAATCCAAACTATTAGTTGTTGAAAGCAAGAAACTTCGCAACATGAGCTTTAGTAATACCCTTAATTTCATAGTTAACTGTCTTGTGGTGTATATTGGACTATGCAGTGAGTGAATTATGAAGAAGAGGGAAAGTCCTGGAGAGCTGAAAGGTTATGTTTTTACCAATACTTCTTCCAGTTATATAATTTGAATGTGTTAGTGGCCAGAGTAAAAATGAAAAGAGAAATAGCAGTTATGATAGAAATGAAGAATGAAAGATCCTTTCCGTGTAATATATTGCTGGAAATGCTATTGATAAGCCAAATGACAAGTAAGGGATCATCTCAGCTTTTGAATAATTAAAAATTAACCTGTATTTATAATTTTTGCCACCAGATGGTGAAAGTACTTCTCAAAACCAAGACAAGTTAATTCTGTGATTATTCCACCTGAACTAGATACAGAGTCGGTTGTAGACTAATACGTGGATTAAGCTGGCATTTGAGATTGTGAGATACAGTACTTCTTGTGTATCATTGCCTTTCATATTCAAATATGATATTTATCCCCAAAATGTTTATCTCTAGTTCTGAGGTCTTCATGTACCAGACTTGTATTTTCAACTGCAGGTTGTGCAGTCTTCCCTTTTGTTCCACAAATATGTCAGAATCAAAGTGTTCTGAATCTTGTGTCTGTTTCCTTCCAAAGTAGCAGCTTTCTTGTCATTCTCTAGCCCTGCTGGTTGCACCACCAGTCATCCTGCTGCCCAAGTTAAGATACCTAGGTATTATTTCCTAATTCTCTTCCTGTTGATTTTCATATAAAGTTTTTGGGCAATTCCACTTTTGTTACTGCTCTGTTTAGGCATTAACTGTGTCTTGCTTTCTTTCTGACTTCCTGCTTCTCAGTTTATTTGCTTTTCTACATATCTACTTTGTTTCCAGAATTGTGCTCTTTAAGTATAGATATGATGAAGTCATTTATTTGCTCACTTTTGATGTCTTCCCATTTTGTACTTAAAGTTCCAATCCTTAGTTTTCTAAGGGAAATTAACATTTATTGAGTACCTACTCTGTTCTAGGCTCTGTGAAAAATTTAAGGCATTGAATTTTAATTTCCATAATGATGTTGTAAGGTGGGATTTAAGAGACCCCTTTTTATACTGCAATGATTTCTCAAGATTCCAAAATTAGAAGTAGAATTTCAACTGAAACATTGGTTTTTCTGACTCAAAACCCTATCATTCTACTTTTTGAGGCTCACTATCATCTGTCCTTTCTAACCTCATCACTCACCACTTCTTTCCTCTCCCCGCACCAACCTACAGCTGCAGCAGATAACTAATGAATTAAAAAAAATCCTTCATTCTTAAAATTTTAAGTATTTGCTCATGCTGTTCCTCTTATTTAGAATCCTGTTCTCTCTAGGTTTACACTAATTCAACAAATATTTATTGAGTGTTGATTGTGTGAGAGACAGATTTCTAGGTGCTGAGGGTATAGCAATGAACAAAATAGACAAAATATCTCACAGAGATTGCTTTTCAGTTGGGAAAGACAAAAGAATAGGAAGTAACTAGTATACTGGATAGCAGTACAGCTTGAGGCCTGTGCATTCGACTTCACGGGCTGTGCAGAGAAGAACGCTAGAGGGAGCCATTCACATAGATGTGCGTGGCACACCCTGTCGCTGGCACCTCCCAGGCCCTGCTACGGAGGAGAATAATACGGGCGGAGGAGGGATGGGGATTTCTGAGGGGGATGGTTAACAATTTTTAATTAGAGGTGAGGGAAGGCCTTAACATTGAGTTAAGACTTGAGGGAGGTGAAGGAGTAAGTCATGTAGATATCTGGGGGAGGAACACTCCAGGCAGAAAAATTGCAAGGGCCAAGATCCTTAAGTAAGGGTGTGTCTTGGTGTGTCTGCCTAAATCTTACTTCTTCTTCGAAGTCAAGTCCCCATCTCTATTTACATGAAGCTTTCTTTTATTTTTTTTCCCAGTAAGAATTATATTTTTTGCTTATGCCTTTATATATATGGTACCTTTATATATGTGTGTGTGTATACATAGACACATATGTATATGCACATATATATGTATATATAATACATCTATACTTTATATTTGTATATTTTAGCACTTACCACTGTCTGACCTTTAGTGACCTTGTTATCAGTGTTTTTTTTTCTCTTACTTTGTCTTGAACAACTTGAGAGCATACTTTCTTTTATATCTTTGCATCCATGCATGTCTAGTTTAGGTTCTAGAAATTGTAGGCACTCATTGAATATTAGTTGAATTGGATTGAAGTGAAATAAATTGAGTCATTGAAAAGACAAGCAGATAGCTATCTTTCCCATAACTTTTACCTGTTGCAATTATCCTGTGTTTAAAAACATTAAATTTACTTATGGAATCAAGTACTGTATTTTTCTGTCTCTTAGACTCTTTTTTTTTTTTGGTAATATATTTGTAAAAACATGTTAACCTGTAAGAGAACTAACTATTGGTTGTTACATGTAAGATTGATCTCTAGAATTCTATTGTTTCTTAGATACCTGCAATGATGATGGGGAATTTTAAGTGCTTTAATATATTTTAAAAGAAATTCTATGTCTGTTTGCTTTGACTGGTCACATTTTAGCTTCACTTTAAAGAATTTGATTTAATGTATTGCTGTTTTCCATGTTTTTCAATATATTTTTGAGTAGGGTGACCTATGTCCCATTTTGTCAGGGCCTATTCTGGCTTATACCTTTTTTCAAGCGTAATTATTAAGAGCACCCATTTCACTCTCAAAAGTATCCTTGTGTGGAGGATAAATTACATGATCTCCCTATTCTTCTTGGAGGATTTCTAGGTGATATCTAATGAAAACACTGCATAGTACTTAGACTTATGGAAAGTTCCCCATGGAACTATATTGTAACAAATATTACTTCAGGTACTTAGCCTACAATATTTATTGAGTATATACTTTATTTATAACAATAGTTTATACGGAGAAATACAAAGACAGTAAAAAATGCACTGTGCCATAAGAATTTATTATCTAATAAGTAAGTCAGGATTAATGATGTAGTTATATAAACATAACTATTTGAAACTGGTAAAAACTTGTAACAAAATATAACTTAGAAATATATGGAAGTAGTCAGAGGATTAAATGAACAAATCTAAATGATGGAACCAAATAGGGCAGTTTAGGGGAAGTTTTGTAAATTTGTTAGAACTTCAACAGAATTTTAATGAAGGAATTTTAAAGACAGAAGAAGATAACAGCATGATATAAAAATAGTAGGAAAGCAAATTTGTTTAGTGTAGGTATTCCTAGATCATCAGGGTCAGCTCTGCCACTCTTTGTTTTATTTTGGTTCTCAGATGTAGTGAGTTTTGGTAATCCTATTTATCAGTTTATGGCACTTCAGTGATCTGTGTAAGGCTTCTATTGTGTTTCTTCACCTAAATATGTACCTTGAATAATAAAAAATGTGGCATTGTGTATGTATGTGTTTAAATTACATAAATGATATGGCGCTTTAGATCTTGCATTTTAAAAGATTGATACATGTAGGAATATTAATTCATTGCTCCAGACTGCTGCATTATATTCTGTGGTAGACAGAATGGTGGTCTCTGAAGATGTCCACGTCCTGATCCCTTGTAACCTGTGAATATGTTAGTCTGTGTGGCAAAAGGGACTTTGCAGATGTGATTAAGGTTATGGACCTTAAAATGGGGAGATGATCTTGGATTGTCTAGGTGGGTCCGGTCTAATCACATGGAGAACCTCTCCTGACTAGGTCAAAGAGAAGAGATGGAAGAAGGAGGAGTAGAGATTCAAAGCACAAGACAGACTTGATTGGCCATTGTTAACTGTTGGAGATGGAAGAAAGGGGCCATGAGTTAATTCAGCCACCTCTGGAAGCTGGGAACCACCCTCAGTTTATAGCCAGCAAGAAAATGCTGACCTTGGTTCTACAACCGAAGCAACTGAATTCTGCCAACAACCTGAATGAGCAAAAATTGAATTTTCTAGAGCCTCGAAAAAGGAACTCAGCCAGCACCCTGATTTTAGCCCATTGAAGCCTCTAGCTGACTTCTGACTTACAGAACTATAAGAAAATAAACTGGTGTTGTTTTAAACTGTTAAATTTGTGGTAGTTTGTTATGGCAGCAATAGAAAACTGTCCATATTCCCTAGTGTGAATCTACCATCATTTATTTGACATTCTATTAATGATGGACAGTCTTTAATGATGGACAATCTAGGCTATGTGAAAACTCCTTATTACTACAAACAGTGAATCAGTGAACATCCTTGTAACATGTCTCCTCGTGGACCTATGCAAGACTTTCTCTGTAGTCTGTATAACTAGATGTGGAATTATGTGATATAGGGTGTATATAAATTTATTTCACTGATTTTGTTCTCAAGAATGACTCTCTCCATACTTCTACCTGCAGTGCTTGAAGGTTTGTGATTCCCCATATCATTACTAATATTTAATATTATTCAGACTTTTGCTTTTTGCCAGTCTGGTGGATATTATAGGATACTTTAGTTTTAATTTGCAATCTCCTGGTTACATAGAGCCAAGTATTTCTTCATATACTTGTTAGCTATTTGGGTTGACATTACTGTGAATTGTTTTTTGATTTGCCCATTTGAAAAAAATTAGCTCCCCATCATTTTTGTCTACGGTCTCTTTGTTGAATAGACATTCATATTTTGATGTAGTAAAATGTATTACTTTTTAACTTTACAGTTTGTCATCTTTTAGTCATGATTAAGAAGTCAGACCTCACCCAAGACCTTCTAAATATACTGTTAGCTTTTAGTTCTACCTTTCTCATATATGTCTTTAATCAATCTGGAGTTCACGTGAGGCTATAGTAAAGTATGAATTCAAGTTTATTCTTCCCGTATAGTGAGTCAGTGTTCCCAGCAGCAGCAATTCATTTGCATACCACTGGTTTTTGGTTCCAATTCTGTTTATAACATGTTGCTGAATACAGTTGGGCCATTTTTTTTTTTTTTTTTTTTTTTTGTGTTATGCGGGCCTCTCACTGTTGTGGCCTCTCCCGTTGCGGAGCACAGGCTC
>NC_041228.1:32978337-33030981 GCF_002837175.3 Physeter macrocephalus | reverse complement strand
TTGCCGGACCGGGGCACGAACCCGCGTCCCCTGCATCGGCAGGCGGACTCTCAACCACTGCGCCACCAGGGAAGCCCAGTTGGGCCATTTTTGAGTTCTCTCTTCTGTCCTGTTAGTCTAATTACCTATCCCGTGACAGTACCACACTATTTTTAAAAAAACATTCTTTTATGTTTTTTACATAGATGATTATGTTACCTGTAAAAAAGATAGCTTTATTTCTTACTTTTCAATTTGTAAGCTGTATCTTTCCATCTTTTATACTGTTTGGCTAGTGCTTCCACTTCAATGTTAAATAGATGTGGTCAGAATGACATCTTTGTCTTATTCCCAGTGTTAGGGTGAATCCTTTGAGTCTTTCACAATCAAATATGATGTTAATTGTAGGTTTTTCATAGATGTCCTTTATGAAGTTGAGGAAATTCTATTCTATTATTAGTTTGCTGAGAATTTTTTTTTATTATGAATGGCTGTGGAATTTTGTCAGTTGCTTTTTTCAGCCTCTATTGAGATGATAATACGATTTTTCTTCTTTGGTTTGTTTGTAGAATGAAATGACACTGATTGTTTTCAAATGTTGTGCCAATCTTGAATTCCTGGGACACTCCTTTTGGTCATGATGGTGTTATTCTGTTTATTTATTGCTGGATTTGACTTACTAATATTTTGTTAGAGATTTTTCAGTTTATGTTCATGAAGGATATTGGTGTGTAGTGCCTTTTCCTTGTAATGTCATTGGTTTTGGTATCAAGGGAATGCTGGCCTCGTAAGATGAGTTAGGAAGTGCTTTTCTATCTTCAATTTTCTGCAAATTTGTGTAGAAAGAACTTTGTGTAGAGTTTGTGTAGAACTGTCATTATTTCTTCTCTAAATGTTAGGTAGAATTTGTCTCTGATGCCAGGGGCCTGGGGTTTTGGTGTGGCTAGGTTTTTAAAACTATGAATTCAGTTTCTTCAATAGGTATAGAACTGTTCAGATTACTTATTTGTTCTTGAGCATATGGATATTTTTACAGTCTAGTTTTATAAGCCATGGCAGCTGTATTCATTATGGGAATGTCTCACTAATCATTTGAAAATCATTCTATCGTCTTCCTTTTAAAATACTGTAGACAGAATAAGACCTTTTGGTAGGATACTTCTTTCCATTTTAACCTTTTCCATGTTCCCTACCGATCTACATCTTAGAACTATATTTATTACAATTTCAACTCACCTTTATATCTGCTGGTATCCTTGGGATAATTTCAGTGACCACTCCTCTGTGTCTCTGCTGGATTTGGTGACTTTTTACTTTATGTGTAATGACATTCAGTCATAATTACTTTGCCTTATAGAAGTGTTGCCTTTTAGTGTACTGTCTACTTGTTTTGTTCTTATTTGAAGTCTAGGGAGGTTGTTACTTTCTTTAGAGTATGACTTGACTACACTAGTCACTTTTGAAGTAGTTGCTTTTCAGTCATACTTGAAATATTATAAGCCAATATCCATTCTCCTAATCAGTGACATTTAATTGACTGAGACTCTACTTATTACTTACTCTTTCTTGAAAGTGTCTATAAATTCATTTTTAACAAGTTTCTTTTGAGTGCCTTTTATTCACTTCCAAAATATAGCTCTATATTGGTTTTGATAATGATAGCAAGGAAAATGCTTTAGTAGTAAAGTTAGAAGGAGAGAATAGCTAGTAAGACATTAAGATGGGGGTAATTTATTAGGTATTGGTGGTGGTTTTGTTAGCAGCAGCACTTTTTTTTAAGCTGTTGCTGAGAAAATGATTGGTTAACACCAAAGTGACCATTTTTTAGACTTTTTTCTCATTCCAACAATAATATGTATCTTGAATTACTTGGGTCACTCATGCATTAAACATATAAAATTTCATAAATTGTAACAATTTTTAAACTAATATTAGCATAAATGTTCATATAATCCTTTTACACAGATTTTTTCTTACAGATATATTGGCAGTAGAAATGTATGTGTGAGTCTGCACAGTGAGCTGTGGGAGTATATTGCTTCTAGTTTGGCTTTTATGACAATATTAATGTTATGTACTTACTTCTAGGGGATTTCACCACCTCTCCCTTTAATCTTTAGCTCTCCTGCTATACATAAGCTGTTCTGATGTCGGTCAAGAATGTGATAGATAAGGGCTATGAAATTGGACTGCCATATTGAGGTGGGCAAGGGTGAGTGTTGGTGAGTGTAGAAGTGTTTCTCAGATCTTTCAGTAAAGTGAGTAAAGCGGTAATCAATGAAAATGCTTTGAGGTAAATGCCTACTTCCGTTTTTTGCACTGTATATTTTCATCTCTTATAGCTGATGTGATAAGACAGACCTGAGATGAAACAATTGGGAAGTACCCTTTGGAAGATCAAAGGGGAAGAAGGGTGAGACTAAGGAGCCAGCCACTATATTTGTCTTATCTAGTACGGAAACTTAAGCAGCAAGAATAGTCTTTTCAAGGCTCATATAAAGGCTAGCATATCTCACTAGAGTTAAAAAATTGGGATTTGGAGTCCAAGCTTTAAATAAAGATAAAGATACATTTTCCTATTTGATATCTTTAATTGTTCAAGGATTCAGGCATCTAAATTCATCAATCCATAATAACATGAATAATAGTAGTCAGCATCATGGTGGGGTCTTTGAATTCTTTTGTACTCATTTACACTGAAATATCTGTGTGCTCATATTCTCTAACTTCTTGCATTTTACTATAGATAAACAATCCCTGTTCCAGTTATACATAGAACCTACATGTTTTTATCTACTCAAGAAAATTGCTCCTACAATTCCCTGAAATTGTGAAAGTATGGGATTGGATGGGGAATATTTAAACATTTGTAAAAATAAATGATTATGGTTCGAATTTTCAAGCTAAATATGATATGGAAAGCTAAATAACTTGAGTCATTTCCTAAATTTAAAATTTCATTTTATATTGGGAGCATGACTACTGCTTGTTTGTTTTAAAATAGAAACACTACTTGCAGAAAGTAAGTTTTCATATCTTTTTTTCTGGCTGCGCCTCACAGCTTGTGGCATCTTAGTTCCTCGACCGGGGATTGAACCTGTGCCCATGGCAGTGAAAGCACAGAGTCTTAACCACTGGACCGTCAGGGAATTCCCTTGTTTTCTTATCTTTTATCATGTGTCAAATATAAGAGGCAGCAAATATAAGAGGCAGCTTAGATTAGAGCAATGATTCTCAAACATTTAGGTCTGGAGATCTCTTTACAATCTTAAAAATGATCGAGGACCTCAAAGAGCGTTTGTTTATATGGATTATATTTATTGATGTTTATCATATTAGGAATGAAAACTGAGAAAAAATTAAAATATATCTTTATTAATTAATTTGAAAATAACAGTAAACCCACTGCATATGGAGTAGATAGAATTCTAAGCTGAGCTGTGAAGAGTTTACCCTTCCTTTGGTATGGAACTTGTGACTTGTTTCTATCTAATAAAGTATGGCAAAAATGATGGGATAGTCACTTCTGTGCTTATATTACATTATGCAAGACTATGTCTTAGATTGAAGTAAGAGATTCTTCTGCTTGCTTTGAAGAAGTAAGCTACCATGTTGTGAAAGGGCTATGAGAGGATCACATGGAAGGCATATGTGGTAGAGCCTCTAGGAGCTGAGAGCATCCCCTGGCTGACAGCCAGCAAGAAAATGGGGCCTCAATCTTAGAGCCACAAGGAACTGAATTCTGCCAACAATCATATGAGCTTGGAAAAGGACCCTGAGCTTCAGAAAGAAATGTGGCCTGGCCAACACCTTGATTACACCCTTTAAACCATGCTTGAGTTCCTGACCTATAGAAACTGAAAGATAATAAATACATGTTTTGTTAAGCCACCACCAAGTGTGTGATGATGTGTTCTGCAGTAATATAAAACAAATATTTCAGTATTTTAAATGAAAGTGTAAATAAAAACTAACATTTCAAGTATTTCAAAAAGAAAAGAAAAATTTAGTGAGAAAATTGGCATTATTTTACATTTTTGCATATCCCTTTAATGTCTGATTTAGTGCAAGACAGCTGGACTCTTTTATCTCCTTGTGTATTTATTATCTTGAGATGTCACACACAAGGAAGCCTTTGGAAAACTCCACTGTACACCCATGAGAAAATGAAGTCCAAAAGGCAAATAACATTTTAGTGCTATTATGAATATAGTTTGACCCTGCAGATTCTCTGAAAGAGTCTTGGGGACCCCACTAAGGACACTAGACTACACTTTCAAGATTTGCTAGACTGGAGATTAAATTTTTAGTAGTCTCCTGCTTCATCACCAGTAGAGTATTTAAATATATACAGAGAGAATTATAAAAGATAACCTAAACTATATGAAACTCTCTGGTTTTGTCCTTGAGTTTGTCTATGCTCTGCTCCTCCTGATAAGTAAGTGCAAAAGATCTTTGCTGACTTTAGTTTCTAGCAGGAGTGGTAGAAATATGTTTAATATGTAGTGGATTGGGACAGGGGTTTTTCTTGAATTGATCCTGGCATCTTTTGACTGTAGCCTCTACCTGCAAAGTTGCTGCAGCCATTGAGAAATTTGGTTTGAAACTCAGGAGCAGTTTTCAAAATGTATTTTTTAATTTGTAAGCAGTTTACAGAAATTCTCATTTTTATTTTTAATTATGTATGTACATTCTTGTGTGTGTGTACAGTATTTAATAATGGTACTAGTGTGTATTTCTCTTAAGTGTTTTTGTTTTAATTTTGTGTGATCTCTTTCATCCCTAGGAATCCTAAAGAATGAATTAGTCTATGCATCTCAAGATAGCTCAATACATAATAAATTGCTATTGTCCTAAGATTTGGGATACAGTTTGCTGTTAGGAATATTAATATAGAATCTTGTGGATTTCTTCTTTAGTAATCTATGGCTACTCTAGTTTTTTCAAGCAAATAATGCAACAAAAATAAATAGTGTAGAGAATCAAAATTGTTATTACCTATAATCAACTATTTCTATGTCCGTGATATATACCTGAGAGATGCTTGTATATGTTATTTGACAGAGTTGGAAGTTCTGAGATATGATTTGGAGCTCTTTGTCTGGAAAGGTCTTTCAAGGTTTGTTTGAAGGTTATTGGTGAAACAGTTTTCACTGTGCTTACCTAATTACACAGTGCTTGAACTGGAAAATTAAACTTAAGGGTGACCTACCCTCTCTACTGATGCAACCCCCAGCCATTTTTTTCTTTTTAGTTCTTTCTTTTATTACATTGCCACCCAAGCATTTTTTTGTTTGTCTGTTCTTATGTGTTAGTTCTCAACTTATTTTTTCTCAGTAATATTTTCAAATTTGTATTGAGTTTTCTGTTTATCCAAACTTTAAAACTATTTTAGTCTTCCTTTTCTCTGTGTGAGAGTTGATTTGTGTTCATAGAGCAGGATTGACAAATTTTAGTTACATCTCTCAGAAAAAGTTTATATTTTTTCAGACAGCCAAGACTGTTAAGACTACAGACTATATGAACTCAAAATTGTTGTGATGTAAAAATAACTTTTTCACTTCAGTGGTATATATCTGAAATTCATTTGTATAAATTATTTGACATGGTTGAAAGTTTTGAGGTTGATTTAATACTTCTGTCTGGAAAGTGGTAAGAAACCCATTTCTTCTGGTTGAGTTTGCTTAATAAGAATTAGAGTCATGTGAATGGGGAGAATTATGAAAATTTGATTTTTTCATTGCAGTATTTCCCCCTTCTGCCTAAATATATTTTGATCCAGTGCTTCAGTGCATCTTTGTGTTTTATTCTCTCAAAAAATGTGAGATTTGGGGGTTATGTTTATGTCCAAGACCTACATTGGTCTTTTAATTTATATTTTCACATAATCCTTTCTTTTTTACATTCTGGGAACACTTATAAACTGTAAAAATAGCTTACATTTTACTTTATTTATTTTAAATTTATTCATTCATTCATTCATTCATTCATTCATTTATTTTTGGCTGCGTTGGGTCTTCCTTGCTGCCCGCGGGCTTTCTTTAGTTGAGGCGAGCAAAGGATACTCTGTTGCGATGTGCGGGCTTCTCATTGCGGTGGCTCCTCTTGTTGCAGAGCACGGGCTCTAGGCTTGCGGACTTCAGTAGTTGTGGTACGCAGGCTCAGTAGTTGTGGCTCGCGGAGTCTAGAGTGCTGACTCTGTAGTCGTGGTGCACGGGCTTAGCTGCTCCGTGGCATGTGGGTCTTCCCAGAACACGGCTCGAACCCATGTCCCCTGCCTTGGAAGGCGGATTCTTAACCACTGGACCACCAGGGAAGTCCGATCATACCATTCTTCTTAAAACATTGTCTTTTATTAAGACTTAGAGACCACCACACTTTCCTGATTTCCTCCTACCTCTGTGGCTTCTCCTCTTCTTTCTTCTTTATGCTTCGTCTTTACCTGATGACAATGTGGAACTTAGTTCCCTGGTACACTGTCTTAGGCTTTTTTTTTTTCCACTTTGAACTTTCACTCTGGGTGATCTCATCTAATCATTACTAACATGCTGATGCTTGCTGAATTTATATCTTTAGCTGAGAACTCTTTTCTGAACTCCATAGTGACATATCCAATTGCTTACTTATCTGGCTTTCTAGCTATCTTACATGCTCCTTAAATTCAACAACTCATCATCTTCCCCTTCCTTTTCCCTCAATCTGCTCCTCCTTTAGTGTTCTCTTTCTCAGCAAATTTTAAGATTATCTGCTTAATTACTTAAGAAAGAAATCTGGGAGTCATTTTTTATTCCTCTCTTGACCATCATATACTACCTCCCACCCCTGTGGCAAATCAATCATTGTGTCTTGGTTGATTCAACATCTACCTTTTTAGTCTTTTTTTGTCTCCATTTTACTGTGATCATTTTAATTCAAGCCAACTAATATCTTGGTTTGACTATCGTATCAACTTTCTAATTGATGTCCTTTCATCCACATGTGGTGAGATAATTTTTTGGTGTATTTATGATGTCTCCACTCCTCCCTTTTTTCGTGATGTAATGAGTAGAAGGAAATTGTGTGAAAGAAAGGAATTGTGTATATTCAATATCAATATCCCATAATAAACCATAATGGAAAAGGATAAGAAAAGAAAGAAAGAAAGGAAAGGAAGAAGAAAGAAAGAAAGGGATTGTGGATGGGAACTCTTGGAGGGCAGTATCATTGCACAGTATTTCATTTGTTCTCATATTTTGCTAAAACACATTTAAGTTGTGCCAATGATTATCATTTTTCATTTTCATATAATGGCAATGTGCAGTCAGTATTTCTTTCTTGAAGAATCTAGGGATACTTGGAATTTACTAGGTAGTAGAGGTGCCTTCTGGAGGCAGTTTGCAAGCTTAAGTTGAGTGCTTGGAGTCCAAAGGCTATAAATATTTCTATACCGTCGTTCCTGGACAGTGGCGCTATTAGAGATGGAGTTGGATCTTATTCATATGGATATTGCTCCCTGAAATTGTAGTGTTGCTTCCAGTCATTCTCTTGATAATTATCAAGGGAATATTTACTTGGAACTAGCAGTCCTAGTACTGGAGGGACTTACCAGAATGTATTTTCAGAGGTCTTGGTTCTCTTTCCTCTAACAGATAGAACCTCTAGGTGTCAGGGCAGATAATCACTCTGGATATTTTCATTCTAGAGTTTAAATCTAGGATTAGCACTCTACAGCCTGATTCTTGAGTCTGATAGGAAAGGTATTCCTGCTGCCAGCTTGTAAGTGTGGGGACTGCTCTGGTAAGAGCTGCTCTGGACTGTTGAAGCAGCTCTGTAATACTTCTAATAATGCAGCTTGATTCAAAGTACAGTAGGATTAGCCCTCATATATCTGGCCTAGAAAGAGGAGTTGGGGAGATGATGATGATGGTGGGACTTCATACATTTGTGGAGGCTTTCACTGTTTTCCCTTTCCTTTCTGAATTAGATGATAGAAACTGTGGAGGCTGTTCTGCCTCAATGGTCAAAACTAGGGAGATAGATACAGAGTTCAAGCCCTGGGAAATGCTACAGAATTTTTTTGGTACATCAGAAAATAACTGAGGATCAATACATTTAAAAAAACTTACTATGAGAGCTGCTGTAGGTATTTTGAACTAAACTGTTTTCTGATTTTTATCTGAAATCTTTAGATTTGTCATGTAATTATTTAGGTCTGGGCTATTCTTCCTCTATTTCATCCCTGGATGTACTGTATGGTCCACCCTAAGTTGAAGCACAGGCCAATTTATGCTTATTGAATGTCTTTTCTTTCCTTCTTTTGTGGGAAATTTAATCTGCCTTTTATTTCTTTGTTTATTTGTTATCCCTGAGGTGAATGGTTTCATGGTCTTGCCTCAGAGACATATTTACAATGCAAGACTTTAATTTGCAAAACATACGAAGACACTTTGTTTTCTGGACCATCTTTCTTATAAGCCTTAGATTTTTATCAGATGCTTCAGAAAGTCAATGGAACAGGAGTAATGAATAATGCAATAGAAGACATAGTGCAGTTGTTTTAATTATATAGATAGAACTACAGATCTATATTTTAAGAAAATGAAAAAATTCCTTTAGTGTTTCAGGGATTTTTTATTATGGATTATACATATTATATAACATATGGTTTCACTAATTGATTAGCAATGTTTAGATGTTTGCATGTGTGGAACATTTTAATAGAAACACTTTGGTACTCTTAAAAATTAAAAATAAACCCAGACATCTTTAAAACTGTAAAATTTAAATATGCCATGAGTGATTGTGCCTTAAGTAAGACACTTGTATTGTTAAGAGGAGTATAATTTCCCAATTTTTATTCTTTCGTTTAATTTTTGAGTTTGCATTAAATTTCTTGAGACGTCTAGTTTATTGCCACTAGGTATTTGTAAACCAAGATTCTTTTATTTATTTATTTATTTATTTATTTATTTATTTATTTATTTGGCTGCATCGGGTCTTAGTTGCAGCACGCAGGATCTTTGTTGCGGCATGCAGGCCTCTCTCTAGGTGTGGTGCGCGGGCTCCAGAGCGCACGGGCTCAGTAGTTTCAGCGTACGGGCTCTCTAGTTGCGACACAAGATTCTTAAATAATTTTAATTTAAGACATACTTCAAATATTTTTGAGGATGATGTAAAGAAGTTAGTACTAAGTTTTGTTTTCTCATCTCATTTGGATGTTTCATAGTACTAATTAAATAATTTGACTTATTACAAAATTTTAGGAACTTCTCGATAAAGAAGAGAATAGATACCATTGCTAATGGATGTAGCCAATCATGGGAAAACTAATAATCTAGTATTTGATTTACTTGAGCATTGCTAAGCAAAAGTTTGTGGGCTAACATCATACTTAATATATTATGGTTAATGAATGACTTCATTGTAATTGTAGAAGTCTCCATGTTACGTAGGTTAAATTTTGGATTTTCTTGTGGGTACTGTACCAAAAACTACAGTATAATGGATAAAAAATTCTGTGATGTTTTCACCCAGAGATAATCAATATTAAAATTTTGGTGTTTATGCTCCTAGTATTCTCTCAGAATTTGAACATTTTAAAAGTTTTTACTACATACTACTAAATATTTCTCAAAAAGGTTCTATCAGTATACACTGCTGCCAGTAAATATGGTTTAAGAGTGCCCATTCTCTGACCTTCTGGGCAATACTTTGCCAATTTAATAGGCAAAATAAATTATGTTTTTATTTTTGTATGAAATTTGGGGATTACTTTTAGGTTGAACTTTTAAAGCGTTGATTGACGTTTTTGCTATCATCTTTAATGAAATTGTGCTGCTTAAAGTTTCTTAACATCTCTTCTTCCTTGGGAACTCTAGTTAGCATAGTCATTTCCATTGAGGAGCTAAAGATTCTAACAGAACAGTCATAGAGAAAACAATTGCCACCAGCTACACCATTTGTGAGAGTTAATGCCTCTCTGCAGGACTAGATGTAAGTATGGAGCTGACCTTGCTTGAAGGACATTCTGAGTTTATCTCATTTTTGCAGAAAGGTGTAAACATAAGCATTGCGTCCCTTCATTCAGCATCTAACGAACAGGGATATAGAAACTTACCCAAAGAAATTCTATAAATATTTTTTGCATGAATAAATATGATAAGTAAAAGATACCTAACATTATTGTTAGAATCCTGGTTCCAATAATTTGATTCCTTATAGTTCATAGTGAGGTTACTTCCAAGTACTATATACTTTATAGTTTATAAAATACATTTATATATATTACATGTTTTAATATAATAATAACTTTATGAAATAAGTGATGTAGCTTATTTTACATTTGAAGAAACTATAGCTCGGATATATAAAGTGAACATCCTGAAGTATTAGGGCTAGATAGTATTAGGAGTCAGTACTTAAATCCAGGCCATTTGACCTCAAGTGCCATGTTCTTTCTGTCCTTATAGAAGCCTCTGATATTTAAGTTACTTGTGAGTCTTCAGTACGTAGAAAATTTAAAACAAATATTAGCTATAAACATTCTTTATAATATTTAGGATATTTATTACAAAGTCCATCCAATGAACAATGTTTTTGGTTGCAAATATTGGTCTTTCTTCTATTTATTGAGCCTTATAACATGATGTGGTAGGCTAAAACAAACAAACACAGAAACTAAGAACCAAATTAATCCATGAGCAGTTTCCTATCCTACTTATGGGATGTGAATAAAAAATAATTAAGTTTTCCATAAAATTTAGGCTTCTTATTTATTAAGCACCTACTCTATACTAGGCACTGTGGTAAACAAATAAATGTGGGCCTTAATCTCATGGAACTGAGGGTGAAAGACATTAAACATTCTTTTTCAAGTAAATATATAGTTATACTTTTATCAAATGCTATGAAGAAAAAGTATAGGGTACAGTGAGAGTGCATAATGGGAGACCTAATCCAGGTCAAAGAAAGTCTTTTTGAGAAAGTGACATTTGAGCCCTTAAGGATGAGTAGGAGAAGGTGAAAGGTGATAATGAGGTGGGAAAGTGGAAGAAATATCCTCTGAGATATTGAAGGAACTGTGAGAAAGCCAACCAGAAGTGTGTGTTGTACAGTGACAGCTGGAAAATAAGCTCTGAGGAAGGTCGTTGCTATATTGTTTACTTCAAAGAAACCATTTTGAGGCTCATTCCAGTAGTCTTTCTATTGCTTAGACCATTTTTGAAACTCTTGCTGTGAGCTTGTCTTCAAAGAAACTTTTTTTTTTAATGACAGAGAGTGGTTTGCAGTGTAATCACCTTCTTATTTAATAGAGTTGCTTTAAAATGGCTTTTGATTATTTATAAAAATTGAATCTACCCACAAGGGGGAAAAATATATATATATATATCACAGATAGTATAAGCTTTGAAAGTAAGAATTTAAAAATGCATGTTTCCACTTATGGAAACTGACCTTTCATAGATGTGAAAATCAACCTTGTAATCAGAGGCTTAAAAATTTGAAGCACATCAGGGTGCTTCTGTTTGAGTTAAATGGAAGAAACTCATTTAAAGTTACCTGTGAGTTGAAAAATTTGAGATGTTTGTTCTAACTGAAATATACTTGACTGGGTCACTGGCAGGTAGGTTTCCTGTTCATCTATGGAGACTGATCTATTTACAAATAGATGTGCGTATATGTGTGTATATGTGTATGTGTGTGCGCCCACGTGTGCACGTATATAGAAGATAGAATAACAGGGAAGGAGCATGTGAAGTGGAGTCCGAAGCAAAGACCTTCATTCAAATACTCTATCTTTTACAAGCTGTGTGATCTTTAATCCCTTAACACCTAAGTTTCTTTTCATCTATAAAACGATAGCAACATTATCACTTACTCATAATGTTTTCTAGATATTAAAAAAATTTAGAAGTACTTTATAAGCCAAAAAATACTTTATGACTATTATGTGTATGTGTATATTTCATAAATAGATTAGTGTGCACCTATAAAAATCTAAAATAGTAAGCAAAATAGGAGCACTTTAGTTGAGGACAAATCCATAATTGAAGATCTTAGTTTATAAAAGAAGTAAATGATTTGTTTAAAAGTTTATATTATTACATGTTTACTTTGTATCATTTAAAAATTTATATTATTGTTTATTTTGTGTTGTTATTTTGTGACATGTTTATTCATGTCAAGAGAATTCACCACTTCTAAAAAAACTTCTTAGTGTATTTAAGTGCGTATTTATTGATAGTGGTATGTGTGTGGAAGGGGATAAAGGACATTAAGGCTAAAAGTTGAGGGAAAAAGGGCTAAAAGGGATGTATCTGTTAAAGAAATGTCATGATTTAGGAACAGTTAGAGATCAATAAATATATTAATCATCTCTATAAGTGAGTTGATTTTTAAAATTTGGTTTTAAATTCACCAGAGCTATACCAGAGCATCTGTTGTAGAAAGATGGATGATTCTGGATATAGAGTAACCTAAGATTTTATCTAAACCAGAATTACTCATTAAGAATGGAGGGTGATCTGGAGTACTCTAAGACCACTGGGGCCGTCAGGAAATATCCTTCTGAAAAATACTGTGACCACCATTATTGAAATACGTTAATAATAGTTGATAAAGCCTCTCTGGCCTTCGTTGTGTTTTTTTGATTTGTGAGAAAGTTCATATTTTATGTGTGCTGTTTAAGTAAGTTTTAATTGATAAGGTATAATTTTTTTCTACCATTACATAAATATCATGTAGTCACTATGTATGGCCTTTAGAAAGGGCCCAGATCGAACATTGTTCACTTTCCTTTAAAAATAAATAGATGAAGACATTTTAAAATTAAATAAGAATTAAGACAACTAAGTACATGTTTTCCAAATGTCTCTTGAGAATTATGGCATTATAAATGCAGGCAATAAAAGCCCTATTGTCTGATATATTTTTATTACTTCATGATATCAAAAGAAGGATATACTACTTTTTTTTCAAGTATTTTTAAAAAATTTATTTATTTAATTGATTTATTTTTGGCTGCGTTGGGTCTTCGTTGCTGTGTGCGGGCTTTCTCTAGTTGCCGTGAGCAGGGGCTACTCTTCGTTGCGGTGCACGGGCTTCTCATTGTGGTGGCTTCTCTTGTTGCAGAGCATGGGCTGGCTCTAGGAGCACAGGCTTCAGTAGTTGTGGTTCGGGGGCTCTAGAGCGCAGGCTCAGTAGTTGTGGCACACGGGCTTAGCTGCTCCGCGGCATGTGGGATCTTCCCGGACCAGGGCTCGAACCCGTGTCCGCTGCGTTGGCAGGAGGATTCCTAGCCACTGTGCCACCAGGGAAGCCTACTACTTATTTTTTGAGTGTTCTGGTCCTATGCAGCAACCTGTACATTGATGACACCTATATACTCTGTTGCTGGAGTTATTCATTTTTCAGGGAAAGAGAAAAGGGTTGGGAAATGTATAATTTCTCTCCCTCTTACCCAGTAGTAACATTGAGAAGATACCTTACCCCATTTTTATTACTTCTGAGATGTTATTGCTGGTAGCCAGATGTGCTGAAACTCCTGATGACAGCATCTATTCATTGCGTGTTTTTAATAGGCTGAGAGAAATATGAGTAGAGTACATGAAAGCAGCTCAGTTTCGCACTTCAGCTGGGAATGCCCAAAAAGCTTACTGCTGTTTAGAATTCTTGCTACAGTCAGGAGAAAGCCGAAAGCCGCACGGGTACTGAATCTTCTACGACTGAATTAGAAGAATAATGACTGTACAATTAACTATCAACCTCTGCTCATTTAAGCGCAGTTTTTACAGAGCTCAGGAGAAATATGGAACTTGATTGGCATGTTTTTATTTGACGGTGTCTGCAAATAGATGACTTTAAAGACAGGTGGTAAGGAAAAATAAGAGAAGGAAGAAAAAAGGAAGGAAAATGCAATTTGAGACATTGCGCCAGGTCTGCAATTCTGTTTTATCTCATTTTCATGGGGTTTTTTCATCCCCACCAAATATTTTACAAAATGAGCTTTTTGGACAAACACTGAACAATACAAGGTGGGTAAAGCTAAACTATATATTCTTCTAGTATTGATATTTTCAGAATAATAATCATATGTCTGTAAAATTGTTCAGTATTGAAATATTAGTATTACAAAGACGTCTTTTTAATCATAAATATAAAATTTTATGTAGTTCTTAATTGATTTTAAGAAGGAAAATAAGCTTACCTCAAAGCACAAAAAGCATCTTAAATTTAACTAGCTTGACCTCTGAAACATAATACAGGCTGTTTCATGATTTCATTTTCTAATAAAATGATTAACTTAAAATGTCTGATAGATTTTTTTCCTTTGTGATCACACCAGTGATTACATTGCATATATAAGGATGGGGATATATAATCATATGTGATTTGTTGGAAAATCTGAATTAGCAATCATGCATGCTCTTTATAAAACATGCAGAAGATGTTTTCTAGGTCTAAGACATTTCTCTATGCAGGGTAGATCAATAATCACTTTAAAACAAGCTATATTATGGAACTGCTAATAATGCTTTGTATTAGGTCAGCTAGTTTGGAAGGATGCTTTGTTATAAATTCCTATTGCTTTTTCAACCTGATCTTTTTTTGGTGTGTGTGTGTGTGTGTGTGTGTGTGTATGTGTGTGTGTGTGTGTGTGTGTGTGTGTGTGTGGTGAAGGTTGTTAAATTATGGACATATGTTTTAGATGGTTTCTCTGGCTTACACTAAAAGAGATAGCCTATTAAAGAATGCTTTTAAAATGCTGTTTTATCATACAGTTCTCCTCTCATTTAAGTTGTTTGCATTTTGAGAATTTCTAATGTTATATACCTAGTGTAGAAAAGACCCCATTTAAACTAAATATATGTGGTGAAAGACTGAGAAAGAAATTCTGGGAACATGATAATGCACTGAAACCTTCTGGAAATTGAGGGAGAACTAAGAGTGCATAGAATATTGAATGGTTTTTGCCGGTCTCTTCCTTTTAGGATCTCTGAACAATGTGAGGCAGCCTATTTTAGAGATTTAAAAAATACCTATTACACAGTATATGTTTTAATTTAGCAAATGAAAAGGAGGCTTTTAGAATTTGTTGACATTTAAAATGTTTACTGATGATAAATATATCTATGACCTTTTCATGGAATATAGAATAACGTATCGGTTTTTTTATAAAATTTCACTTCTTTCCCCATACAGCTGTGTTCAATTAACTAATTTGATTGTTTTTTACGTTTAGTTTTTGGACTAATTTAAAATATGTGAGTTATGAAATTCTGTGATATTCTAAAATAGGCTATCTATATTTTAAGATATTGTTTGTTTTTTTTTTAGTTTAGTAATACATTGCTTGAGTATCTGTAATGATAAAAATAATCTGTATTGCATTTTACATTTACATAAAAGAGGCAGTATGGCTTTCTTAAAATTTCCATGATCTGAAGCTATCAGACTTTTAGGATTGGTACTCATCCTTTATACATCTATTCCTTGTTTGATTTCTATTTCTTTTTTTTATGCCAAGAATTTATGTGTTAAAAATATTAATATTTGGGCTGGGTGTACATTCACTTTAGAAGTGGTGCTATTAACAGCATGGTATGGAATTAGTTTTAAAGTATATGTCAGTAGTTTTAAAATATGAGAATATCTATTTTTTGAGGGAATTGTGTGCACCCCCATTACTTTTCTTTTCCTTGGCCTCAAGTTCCTATTATTATTGGCATGCTTATAATTGCAATGCTCTCATTATTAAAAACCTGGAATTTCATGTTGCTGCAGTTAAACGTTAAATTGTGAAGTTTCTAATGCTTCTGTGAGACCAGTCTTATTTAACTTTTTTTATTTTTTATCTAAAATTATCTGAAACTACCAGTTAATCAATAAAGATTTATTCTGTTTTAGGAGGAATAAATACCCTGCCTTTATATATCTTTGACTTCTTAGTCTTCAGAAAACATGACATTTTTCCACATGTAGCTCTACTGTTCTTCGTAAATGCAAACTACTTGATTTACTTTTAATCCAGCAAAACCAGTTATACAAATAGTTATTATTTTAGAAGTATCAAAGGTGAAAATAAGTTTATATGAACTTATAATTAATATTGCCACATATTCTAATGTTTTGGTTACTTTGGGTTCAGATCAGATACAGTGGACTTTTAAAATTCTTATTCTGCTTAGACACTGAATCAGAAAAGTAAGATGTAGACTAAAAAAACATTCTTGAAGAAAAAATTATGGAACAAAGATGATCTGAGTATGTCATCAGATGATGTGCTCTTACAACAACTTTAAAAATGTTTCTAAATAACAGGCCTTTCAACTTTGTGGACTGGACATAATAAAGGTATTAAAGTTGAAGCATCAATTCTATAACTGTCACTCTGGAAAGAACAGTGTTGGTTGTTATTACATTAATAATAATTGTTTAATTGGATTAGTTGAAATGGAATATTCAGTCATTGTATTGTGACATTAAGTATGATCTTTAAAGTGACAGAAACGTAACATCATAGATATGGACAATTGCATTATATTTTATTCTGAATTGCCTTCTAGGAGAAATTACTAGAATAGTACTATGCGTTAATAGTAGACAATCTATTATCGAAAGGGAACTCTGTCAAATAGTTTTCTTGAGACTTTTTCTAGGTAACTAATCTTGTTCCTAAATTTGCAACTCAACTTTCATCAGATTTTCAGGTGGTAGGGCAGTTTACTTCTATGACATACAAGCAATAAAAGGTTAAAAATGAAAATCTCCCATAATAATTATTCCAAAAGCATTTCCAGGTTCAACTTGTCAAAGAAGCAAAGATTTTCAATACACAATAATATTTATGCATCATAAGTCACTAAACTGGAGGTAACTATAGATTGTTAAAATATTTTGTTATCTAATGAATAATTGAAATTTATTTATGAGTGAAAAAAATCGAAATATTTTAGATGGGCTTTTTGTTGGAAACCATATAGCATGACCTTTATGTTCAAACTGAAAGTTCTTAGCTGATTCTCTTATCATTGTGGTTCTTGAGTACCATTTTTGTGCATAAAGGAAGTGGAAGGAGATTATCTTCTTTTAAGGCTAAAATAAAACAACCAAAGGTCCAACAAGAAAAAAAAAATTAGTGTTGGCATCCAGTGTAAATCCACTTGAAGGTTTTGATAAAATGACACTTTAAATTCTTATTATCAAATTTTCTTACTGTAAACTCATTTTTCCCCAAATTAAATTATTTAATCAGGATACAAAGATAATTGCTTTTGTTGCCAGCAAAAAGTTCTCAAGTACTAAATTCATTATGAAATCTAAATTTTGGGATCTTGTCTTTGGAAGCGAACAAAAATGTTGGGATGCTAGAAGGTATATTTTTAAGTGTTCAGGGCCTTGAGTAATCAATTGCTTTGAGCAGTATTCAAATAACATAATAATGATGACTATCTTTTGTGATAATATTTGTGGAAAAAATGTACTTAATAAGTTTTTCCATTTTCAGATTTTTAGTAACATTTCTTGTATTTTCCTACAAACCTGTAATTATTTCTCTGTCGCTAAATGTGTGAGAGTGAATTTGCTGTGTTGGCTGGCCACACAGGGGCATAACAGGACTGGAATTTATTCAAAATAGATAATAAAATAGAGACAGTCTTTCTCTCCTTTCCATCTACATATAATGAGTTATGCAGGCTTTAATATTTAAAAGTAAGATTTTAAAAACCTACTAGATCAAAGAAGATTTGGATTTGTTGGTGTTTTCAATTACAAGTAAGGTAACCATATTATCTGATTTGCCTGGACTGGTCCCAGTTTATGCCTGCTGTCCCCCACTGATTATTATTAGTACTGCTTTTCTCTCTCAAAAGTGTTGTTATTTGACAATAAATTACAGAGCCACTCTTAACTATAAAACTGAAATGTAAAGCTTGAATTCACCTAATGTAAATGGGCTCTTTTCCTCTGAAACATTCCCACAGTTCTAAAGCATTAATATTATTTTAAATAAAATTTGATTTTGCAAAGTAAATATTTAATTATTTCATCTGGTAGTGTTTTTGGTCAGAAGTAGTTAGTCCTTTACATAGCATTTACTATTGCTTTGGTTTATAATGAAGCCATCAGTTTATGCTCAGGGTTTTTGGCACAGACACCTGTTACTCATCATGGCACATTAACGACTACTTTGACATTGAAAGAACAGCATGCTTACTTTTTATAGTTCTGGGAGTGCAGTCTGCATAGTGTGTGTTGTTTGGAGTTGTTATGATCACAGTACAATTGATTTTTCATTATAGGAACATATTTCATGAACAGTCTGTATTCTGAAAGATAAAGCACCCAAGAGTCTGATATGAATGCCCACATGTGCATGCACATACCTACACACACATATATGTACATGTATAAACCTTGTTAAATATATAATTATTCTGATAAGTTATATTATAGACATAAAAGTTTATCTTAACAAATGTCTCTTTATATTTCTAATCAGAGTGACTTTTGATTCCTAGATGTGTACCATTAATATTTTTACCAGAATGTTTACTGTGAATCTTAACCACATACCACAGTTATTAGTATACTTATATTAGATACTTAATCTGATACTGATGGACAGTCTCTAAGTACTGTTTTCTCTATTCAAATAACTTTTTATAAAGTTACTGCTTTTGTTGATGACTGACATGTAAAAGTTAGCTATACTTTTTTATTATCAGCTTCTATATGATTGTAAGGAATCTGAGAAAACTCAAAGAAGATAATTACTGGTAAACTTATTTTGTTTAATTCTGGCACTATTCACTGAATAGTAAAGTGAATTCACTTCATATATGCTATGAGCTGTCTTCATATCCATTTATGAATTACTGACAAAGATTCATGTACCCAAGAAAAGAATTCCTAGGGCTGATCTAGGAATTTAGGTTCTGAATTTGAGAAGTTTTAAGGATCTAAGAAATGTTTGTGAGCACTTTTTTTGGGGCAAAATGAAAAAAGCCATTGCACGTTAAAATTGTGGTATCTTAAACTATGAGGGATCTTTATTTTGTCTAGTGTTTTTCAAGCCATGGTTTTTGTTTGTCTTTTGATTTTAGCAGAGAACACTTCCTTTAAAATCTAACTCAGTATGTAAAGCAGTTAAAAGTGGAGCAGCTCTGGTTTAGAAAGTGAGACATGGGGCCCAGATTAGGCTATAAGAAACACGATTTTCAGCTGCTTACTTAAACTCAGGACTTCTTAGTTGAGTTCCTTTAAACTTTCCATTTCATTGCATGACCTTTGAAATGTCAGATGTAGAGGTAAAGGAAAACCTCAAGGAGAGCTGCCATGTTTAGTCAGCAGTTGATTTGTGCCTGACTTTTCTACATATATTGTGGTAGCTTTACGTTGTGTAGTGAACACAGGAATTGTGTTCATATCTTGGGTCTGCTACTTGCTGGCTATGTGATATTGGTGAAGTCACTATACTGTGAGCCTCTTGAATTAGGGGCTATATAGTTATTAACCTCTGAATTCCCACACTTATATCCCACATGATTCTTTACAGTCAATACTGGCTCCCCTCAGCCTCCAGAACCAAATATTGTTCTGATTTTTTTTTCTTAGTATAGATTGTTTTGTCTCTTCTAGAAGTTCATGTAGTTGAAACCATGTTTTATAAAAGACTTAATCAGCATAATTTAAAAAAATTCATCCATGTTGTTGCATATTGAGTAGTTTTTCCTTTCCCTAGGAGTAGTATTCTATTTTATGAATATTCTACACTCATATTAATCTCTTTGTGGACATATATTTTTATTTCTCTTGGATGAATACCTCGAAGAGGAATTCTTGGGTGATAGGATAGGTCTATATTTAGTTTTATAATGCCAGATCATTTTTTAAAAATAATTAAACTCTCACCAAATATATTTGAGAGTTTTGGTGGTTTCACACACTTTCCAACATTTGATGATACACATCATTTTAATTTTTTGTCATTCTGGTGAGTTTATAATAACAACTCCCTTGATAGTATTTGCCTAATGACTAACAATGTCAGGCACTTTTTCATATGCTCATTGGCTATTTGTATATCTTCCTTTGTGAAGTGTCTGTTCAAAATTTTCGAAAATATCTTCCTTTGTGAAGTGTCTATTCAATTTTTTAAAATTTAGGTTGTATTTGTTTTTTATTAATGAGTTGCAAAAGTTATTTATTCTAGATATCAGTCATTTGACAGATATATGCTCTGTGAATATATCTTGCAGTCTGTTGTTTGCCTGTTTATTTTCTTAATAATTCCTTTAGATGAGCAGAAGTTTTAATTTTGATAAAATCTAATTTATCAATTTTTTTCTTTTAGAGTTTTTGTTTTCTGTGTGCTGTCAAACAATTCTTTGCCAATCCCTAAGTCATCAAACTATCCTCCTATATATCTTTCAGAAGCTTTATAGAGTTTTAGCTTTTTAATTTAGGTATACAATGCATCACACATTCATTTTTGTGTGTATGGTGTGAAGTAGGGGTCAAGATTCATATTTTTCCTGGTTTTGATATCCAGTGTTTTACCACCATTTGCTGAAAAGACTTAAAGACTTTCTGCTCTCTACTGGATTGCTTTGTCACCTTTGTAGAGGATTAAATAATTGTATAAGTATGATTCAATATCAGGGCTATCTATTTTGCTCCATTGATCTGTTTGTCTATCTTTCTGCAGTATCCTAATGTCTTACCTTTATAGTAATCTTGAAGTCAGGTAGTGTAAGTTCTCCGCCTTTATTCTTTTTCAAGATAGGCTGGATATTCTAGGTCCTTTGCATTTTCATATATATTTTATAATCAGTTTGTTAATTTTGATTTAAAAGTTTGCTAGGATTGAGTCTAGATTTGTGTTGTATTTCTGTACATTGATTTAGGGAGAATTAACATCTAAAAACATTGATTTTTTCCCTTTGGATATTTCTTCATTTATTTAGGTCTTCTTTAATTTATCTGAGAATGTTTTGTAATTTTAAGGGTAGAGGTCTTGAATGACTATTTTTTTCATAAGTATATAAAGTATTTGATCATATAAATGGAATTATTTTAGAAATTTCAGTTTCTAGTTGTTTTCTGCTTTTATGTAAATAATTTATTTTCAATATTAACATTGTATCTTTTGACCTTGCCAAATTTACTTATTAGTTTAATAATTGTTTTATAGATTTGTTATGATACCCTATGTAAACATTCATGTCATCTGCAAATAGATACAGTTCTACTTTTTTTCCCAGTATTTATACTTTTTTTTTCTTGTCTTATTAGGACAAATAGTACAATGTTAAATAGAAGTTGTGATAGTCCATTAGTTTATTAACAGTTTAAAAAAAGTTACAAACTTTGTAATTTTCCTTTATTATCTTTTTAATGTCTATGGAATTGATAGTGATAACCCTTCTTTTATTTTTAGTATTGGTACTTTGTAATTCATGAAATTCGTCTTTTTGCTTGATCGGTTTATTTTTTTATTTTAGCTTTGTTGATTTTCTCTCTTGTTTGTCTACTATTTTGCTGATCAGTGCTTTTATCTTAACTTTCTTTTCATCCTGATTTTCCAATTATTGGTATTTTAGACCATTTAGAAATCATCCCAGATATTCCTTAATTAAAAATTTTTTCTCTCTTTTTCAGATTTTGTAATTTTCAAGTTCATGGAGTCTTTCTTTCATAATAATCTCTATCAGATGAAAAGCTCATCTAGTGAATTTTTAATTTCAGAAATTTTACTTTTTGTTCTAAAATTTCCATTTGGTTATTTTTTATAGTCACTGTCTCTCTGTTGAGATTTCCCATCTTTTCACTCATATGAGCATATTATCTTTACTTCCTTTAACATAGTTACTATAGTAGCTTTAAAATCCTTTTCTGCTAATTTTAACATCAGGTTTGCTCTCAGTCTCTGTTTATTGTTTTTTCTCTTGAGTAAGGATCATGATTTTCTATTTCTTAATATATCAAGTAAATTTTATTTATATCTTGGACATGGTTAACAATACTTTATAGATAAAGACTCTGAAATCTGTTCTGAGTGCTGATTATTTTTAAAGCAGGTAGTTAATATGGCAGAGCTTGAGCTACATACTTTGTTTCCCCTGAGGTACAACAGCTGAAATTTTGGTTTAATTATTTTAATTTTAACTGAACTGTTTGAATTCTTCCTCTGCATGCATGAGATTTGGGCAGTGTTTATTATACACAGAAATTAATTTTTTCTTTCTGTAGCTTTCTTTTTGTCATTCTGTCCTCACTTTCTACCTGCTATATTTGCTCAAACTCTTTCCTTTGGTTTTTCAAGCTAGTAAGACTGAGTTTTCTAATATGGATTTAGCCTTTAGGTATTGATTGGATTTGGCTAAAAGCCATAAAAATGGGAAACTCATCCAGTGTCATTCTCTTTTTCCAAATGTCAACTGCACCCCAGTGTCTGTCTTCATTTTGTTACTCTCTAGGGCCTTCAAATAGCTTTTTGTTCATATTTTGCCCAGAACTTATTATCTTTGGGATGGTTCATTTGATGGGAGCTGTTTGGCCATTATCAAAAGAGGAATCTGTTCTTTAGTGTTTTTAATTGCATTTGTTAAACGCTATGCTGGCAGAAATTATATCTGTAGCAACTTTTGTAATCTCATCTTCATTCTCCGTAATTTGTTGTGATTTTCCAAATATCATTGGACAATGACTAATTACGAACCTCATGTTTTAGTAAATTATCATTGTATCATCAGAATATAGAGAGAATATGTAACTTTTAAATAGTCTTTCTTTTTTGAAATTAATTTTATTTTACTAAAATTTTTTTAATAATTATTTTTTCTTTGAGTATAGTTGATTTACAATGTTGTGCTAGTTTCTGCTGTACAGCAAAGTGAATCAGTTATACATATACATATATCCACTCGTTTTTAGATTCTATTCCCATATGGGTCATTACCAAGTATTGAGTAGAGTTCCCTGGAAATTAATTTTAATAATATATTTTATTTAACTCAGTATATCCAAAGAATTGCCATTTCAACACATAATCAATATAAAGTGATAAATTAAATGTTTTAAAATTATGCCTTTTTGGTAAAAGGTCTTCAAATTCGGGTATGTATTTCATACTTGCAGAACAACTTGATTTGGACCAGCCATGTTTCAGATGCTTAGCATATATGACTGGTGGCTTAAAGTCTTTCTTTACTACTGTACTTCATCCATATTCTAATGACTATTGCTAGTGGTAAAATATGAGCAATGTATGGACAGGCTTTCTTTATAGAAAGCATAAGATTGATATAACTGATCTAATTATAAGAGAAAATGATCAGATGTAATGAAGACACAAAAGCCATCATATTTCAATGATAATTTCGATAGGGAATTTTTAAAGGAAATTTGATGATGTTTGTGATGACAATGAGTAGGCTAAAGATGAAGTTCCTCTTTGTGAGAGTAGTCACCAATTGATTCTTCAACTGGTGTCAATCACAATACAAAAAATAAAAACTGTGTGCTGAAAATTTGATAATTATTTGTAATCATGGCCCATTTTTTAAATTAATACTTTTTCCAATGTCACAATGTATTTTTTGCATTGCACATTTTTCTGAACATTACTTCTTTGGGTCTGCTGAGTTATATCTTAATTTTTTTTTTTTTTTTTTTTTTTTTTGCGATACGTGGGCCTCTCACTGTTGTGGCCTCTCCCGTTGCGGAGCACGGGCTCCGGACGCGCAGGCTCAGCGACCATGGCTCACGGGCCCAGCCGCTCCACGGCATGTGAGATCTTCCCAGACCGGGGCACGAACCCGTGTCCCCTGCATCGGCAGGCGGACTCTCAACCACTGCGCCACCAGGGAAGCTCTATATATTTGCACAAAATGTAAATCTGACGATGAAAATACACTTAGGGCAATGTGTGTTTCAAAGAATATTACCATATTTTCCATGAAGCCCACAGAGCTAGAGAAATTCTCATTATATCCTTTGTCACTGACATTACAACAAATATATAGATGAGCAATATTAATGAAAAATGGTACCACAATTTGATAATACTGTCCAAAGATTATATGGAATTCATCACCTACATGAGCATATGAATCTTTTAATTCTCTCATTTCAGTTATTTTTATTCATGTTGGCTTATATAAAGAAGGTTCATTACTATATAAAACACTTACTATAGGTATTAGCTCTATATTACCACAAGCTTAGTAGGTTAAAGCAATACTCATTTATTATTTGCAGCTCTGTAGGTTGGAAGTCCAGGTGGGCTCTGACTTCTCTATTTAGGGTTTCACAAGGCTGACTGAAGATGTTGGCTAGCCTGGGCTCTTATCTAGAAGATCATGGGAAGAATCTATTTCCAAGTTCATTAAGTTTGTTGGCAGAACCCAGTTCTTTGTGGTTGTGGACCTAGGTCCTTGTTTCCTTGCTGGCTGTCACCTGGGAGCTACTCTCAGCTGGTAGAGGCTTCTTACGTTCCTTGGTTAGTAGTTCTGTCCATTTTTATTTTTTAATATTTGTTATTTAATAATAATTCTTTTAAAAATTGAGATATAATTGACATAATATTGTATTAGTTGTAGGTATTCAATACAATGATTTGATATATTTATATATTGCAAAGTGATTACAAAATAAATTTAGTTAACATCCATCACTACGCAGTTGCAATTTTTAAAATCTTGTGATGAGAACTTTTCAGATTTACTTTCTTAGCAACTCTCAAATATAAAATACAGTATTGTTAACTATAGTCTCCATGCTGCACATTACATCCCCAGGACTTATTTATCTTATAACTGGAAGTTGGTACCTTTTAACTACCTTCCATTCTCTCTCCCGCTCCCCCCCAACCCCACTGGCACCCACCCATTTCTTCTCATATCTATGATTCATTTTTACATTCCACATGTAAGTGAGATCATATAGTATTTATGTTTCTCTGTCTGACTTATTTCACTTAGCATAATGCCCTCAAGGTCCATCCATGTTGTTGCAAATGGCAGGATTTCCTTCTTTTATGACTAAATAATATTCCATTGTGTTTATATAGCACCTTTTCCTTATCTATCCATCGATGGACACTTAAGTTGTTTCTATGTCTTGGCTGTTGTAAATAATGCTGCAGTGAACATGGGGGTGCGTATATCCTTTCAAGTTAGTGTTTTCATTTACTTTGCATAAGTACTGGGAAGTGGAATTGCTGATTCATATGATAGTTCTATTTTTAATTTTTTGAGGCATCTCTATACTGTTTTCCGCAGTGGCTGAAACAATTGACATTCTTGCTAACAGCGCAGAAAGGTTCCTTTTTTTCCACATTTATGCCACCACTTGTTATTTCTTGTCTTTTTGATAATAGCCATTCTAACAGGTGTGAGGTGATATCTCTTTGTGGTTTTGATTTGCATTTCCTGATGATGAGCAATGTTGAGCACAGTTTCATGGACCTGTTGGTCATTTGCTGTCCTCTTTGGAAAATATCTATTCAGATCCTCTGTCCATTTTTTAATTGGATTTTTTCCCATTGAGTTCTTTGTATATTTTGGATATTAACTTCTTTTCAGACATCTGATTTGCAAATATTTTCTCCCATTCCACATGTTGCCTTCTCATTTTCTTGATGATTTCCTTTGCTGTACAAAAACTTTTTAGTTTGATGTAGTCCCACTTACTTTTGCTTTTTTTTGCCTTTGCTTTTGTTGTCAAATTCAAAAAATCATTGCCAAAACCGATGTCAAGGAGCTTATCCTCTGTGTTTTTTTCCAGAAGTTTTATGGTTTCATATCTTACATTCAAGTCTTTAGTCCATTTGGAGTTGATTTTTGTGTATTGTGTAAGATAGTGGTCCAGTTTCATTCTTTTGCATGTGGCTGTCTAGTCTTCCCAGCGCCATTTATTGAAGAGACTATCATTTCTCCAATATATATCATGGCTCCTTTGTCATAAATTAATTGACCACATATGTGTGGGTTTGTTTCTGGGTTTTCTATTCTATTTCTTTGAACTATATGTCTGGTTTACACCAGTATTCTACTGTTTTGATTACCATAGCTTTATAATATTGTTTGAAATCAGGAAGTGTGATGCCTCCAGCTTTGTTCTTCTTTCTCAAGATTGCTTTGGCTATTCGGGGTCTTTTGTGGTTCCATACAAATATTAGGATTGTTTCTTGTTGTTCTGTGAGAAATGCCATTGGAATTTTGATAGGAATTGCATTGAATCTGTAGATTGCTTGTATGGACATTTAAAATTTCCATACTAAAATGTAGTATGGACATTTTAGCTATATTAATTCTTACATCCCATGAGCATGGAATATCTTTCCATTTATTTGTGTATGCTTCAATTTCTTTTTTTCTCTTCTTTTGGCTTCAAGTTTTTCATCAGTGTTTTATAGTTTTCAGTGTACAGACCTTTCACCTCCTTGATCAAATTTGTTCCTAGGTTTTTTTTTTTCATGCAGTTGTAAATGGGATTGTTTTCTTAATTTCTCTTCCTGATAGTTTGTTATTAGTGTATACAAGTGCAATTGATTTTTGTATACTGATTTTCTTTGCTGAAACTTTATTGAATTTGTTTATTAGTTCTAACAATTTTTTTGGTAGAGCTTCATTTATATATGTATATACATACATGCAAACATATATGATATCATGTCATCTGCAAATAGAGACAGTTTTTCTTCTTTCTGCTTTGGATGCCTTTTATTTCTTTTTCTTGACTAATTACTCTGACTAGGACTTATAGTACTATGTTGAATAAAAGTGGCAAGGAAGAACACCTTGTCTTGTTCTGATCTTAGAGTATAATGTTAGCTGTAGGCTTGTCATATATGGCCTTTATTATGTAGAGGTATGTTTTCTCTGTACCCACTTTGTTGAGAGTTTTTTTCATGAATGGGTGTTGTATTTTGTCAGATGCATTTCCTGTGTCTGTTAGAATGATCAAGTAACTTTTTCCCTTCATTTTGTTAATTGCTGTATTATCAATTTTGTTAAATGGTGTATCACTTTGATTGATCTTGGTATATGATTCTTTTAATGTATTGTTGAAGTCATATTACTAATATTTTTGAGGATTTTTGCATGTATGTTCATCAGGTGTATGGCCCGTTATTTTCTTTTCTTGTGGTTTCACATTTTCTACATCCTTACTAATTTTTTGTCTGCTTTCCATCATTTACTGAGAAAAGAGTGTTAAAACTTCCAACTATGATTGCATATTTGTCTATTTCTTATAGTAGTATATAATTTTTGCTTCATGTATTTTATTTTTCTGTTATTGGATATAGCAATACTTAGAGTTATTATGCTTTTTAAAAAGAATATATCCTTTATTGCTGTGAAATCTTCCTCTTTAACTCAGGTAATATTTTTTCTTAGATTATATTTTGTCTGATATTATTGAGCTGCATTGACTTTTTTATGGTGAGTGTGTGTGTGTGGAATATCCTTTCCCATTCTTTTAACCTATTGGCTTCCTTATATTTTGTGTGTGTGTGTGTGTGTGTGTGTGTGTGTGTATGTGAGACAGAGAGAGACAGAGAGACAGAGAGACAGAGAGAGAAACAGCATATGAGTGGATCCTGATTTTTCTCCAATCTCACTTTTTTCATTGGATTGCTTAGTCTATTTACATTTCATATAATTACTAATGTAGTTGGACTTAATCTATCAGCTTGCTATTTTCTTTGTATTTCTTCTGTTGGTTTTTTTCTCCGTTTTAAAAAATCCTTTTGTTTGATTTATTAATAAGTTTTTGGTATTCTATATTGTCTCCTCTAATATGTTTTTAACTATAACTTTTTAGAAGTGTTGATCTTTGAATTATAATATGCATTCTTAGTTTATAATTCTGCCATGAATTAATATTGTAACATTCTTATGCCATATATGAACCTTATAAAAGAATAATTTCATTTTTACCTCCATTGTACTTTTGCTATTGTCATTATATATTTTACTGTACACAAATATTAGAAACTTTACCATACATTACTAATTTTTCATTAAATTATCAACATTTTTTATTTTTAAAAATAATTTTTTCATAATTACCCACATATTTACTGTTTTTGGTTATCTTCATTCTTCTCTCCAGATACGGGCCTCTTTCTGGTATCATTTTTGTTCTACCTGAAGAACTTCTGTTAGTATTTCATGTTGTATGGGTGATCTTCTTTCAGCCTTTTTAGATTAAAAAAAATCTTTATTTTTGCCTTCAGTTTTTAGAAGGGTGTTTAATTACAGATTAGATACAGATTTAGGTGAACTTTTTCTTTCTTTCTTAAGATATATCATTCTAAACATATGTCATTCTTAGCTTGTCACATGACATATCTTGAGACTTGTCATTCAATTGTCTTTTGGCCTTCATTGTTCATGGAGAGAAGTCAGCTGTAATTTCATTATTTTTTTTCTCTATTGGTATTGTGTCCTTTTTCTCTGGTTGCTTTTAAGATAGCACTTTGTCTTTTGTTTTTAACAGTTTGAAGTATTTAGGTGTGTTTTTCTTTATATTCTCATTGTGGTTCACTGAGCTGCTTGGATGTATGGAATGATTTCAGTCATCAGTTTTTAAAAATGTTGGTCATTATCTCCTTAAATATTTCCTCTGCTCCATCTGTTTCCCCTTTCCCTCTATGACTCCAATAATATATGTGTTTTACTGTTTGATACTGCCCTACCAATCTCACATGCTTTTCTGTTTTCATTTTTTTTCTGTTCCTGTGCTCAGTCTTTATTTTCTAGTAATTTGTTTTGAGTTCACTCTTTGCTATTTTTATTCCATTCTACTGTTAAGCACATGAAATGTATTCTATACTTCTCTTATTGCGTGTTTCAGTCTAGAATTGACACTTAGTTTCTTTTCAAGCTTCTATTAATCAGCTGAAATTCTCTCTCTGTTTCCCTACTGTATTCACCTCTCCATTAAATTCTTTGATATATTCATTGTAGTTATTTTGAGGTCCTTGTCTGTTAATTGCAACATCCTGGCTATGTTTAGGACTCTTTCTGTTGATTTTTTGTTCTCTTGATTATGGATTCATCTTCTTGCCTACTTGCATGTCTCTTAAAACTTCACTGTATGCTGAACATTGTAAATGATGCATTGTAGAGATGCTACATTATGTTTTCATCTAAATAATGCTTTAAAAAAAATCTTGTCAGGCAGTTAAATTAAAGAGGATCACCTTGGTCTTGTCAAAGCTCGGTTTTTGACAGTACTCATTCCTTTTTTCTTTGTCATGGGGTACTGCTCTTACTTCTAGGGTATGGTTTCTTACTCTTAATACCTGAATTTTCTGGTGTCTCAACTGGATGCCTTGGGTTTTTCAGTGCTTAATCAGTTTCTTCTGAAATTTCTCTTCATCTCTCAGCCCTTAATAGGTGTGATCTCCCAGGCTCCAGAAAGCCTGCTTAAAGTAAGTACAGTTTAGGATTTGGGTAGGAACCTGAGTAAAAACTCTGTTTCTAGAGTTTCTTCTCTTAGCTCCCTTCTCTCTAGTAACCTACATCACGAATTACCACTGCATTAGTAAGCCTGAGATCTCTGTTTTTAACACCAGATTGTTTCATATGCTTAGTAAGTCCTGTGCTCTCTGCCTGGGCTTCAATTCTTCATGCTCTAGTTGTGGAATTGTTTCCAGGCAGAAAGCTAGAGAAGCTAGAGTGAAGTTTACCTTAAATGGTTTTCCTTTCTTAGAATTTCAATCTGTGTCATGTCCAGTGCCCTAAAGTGATCGTGTCATCTATTCTGCCCAGTTATACAGTTTATGGCAAGAAGGAAAACCTTATACTAGCTACTCAGGAATCTGTTAATTATTTTGTAATAATTTAATAAGCACCCACGAACCTTCCATCTCAAACAAGAGCTGGAACCTTGGCAATAATTTAAATCTAACCATTTCTTTATCTCATCCCATTTCCTTGACTCCTTCAGTTTGTGGCAGTTATTATATAGAACCCATGTTCATCATTCCTTAGGTTTCTTTTTAAATATAGATTTCATATATATCTGTAGATAGATTAATATGTATGTATTCTTAAAAAGCATTAGTGTTTTTATCTTTATATAAAGGTATTCTGTTTTTTTTCATGTAATTTTACATTGCATCATACTAATATGGGTTGTGGTAGTTCATTTATTTTGACTGCTGTATATTTCATAGTGTTACTATATCACAATTTTTAACTCACTCTTCCACTGATGGGTATTTGGATTGTTTCTAAACTTTTGCTATTGTGAAAAATGCTGCTATGAACATCGCCTGTTTTACATGTGTAGGAGTTTCTCTTAGATATAGTCCATTTTTATGTTCAACTTCGAGATAATACCAAAGTGTTTTCTTACAAGTTTTTTAGACAATGATAGTTCAATGCATTCATAAGTGGGAACGAAAAAATTCAAGAGTAAAACTTTAATAGAAAAAGTTGAACAATTTTAAACATAGCTGTCTCCAGGAGGTGCACTTGTTAATTTGAGGAAAACAGTCATAGAATAAATGTATTTTAAATGAGTGTGCTCATACCAGAAGTTTTCTTCCTTCCTCCCTCCATTTCTTCCTTCCTCCCTCCCTCCCTTCTTCCTTCCCCTTCCTTTTTTCTTTTTTTCTACCAAAGCAAGGTATAATACTTTCCTACATCAGTAAGGGAAGACCTTTGAAATTGGCAGCAGCAGTGGGTGTAGATCAGGCCTTAAAGAACAAAGGTCTAGCATTTTTATGGATAAAGTCTTCAGATTGCTGAGAAAAACTGTGTTGTCAGTAGCATTATTAAATGAGGCTCATCTAGGTCCTTAATGCTGTCACTTGGGAATTATTTAATTTATTTATTCTCAATTAATTAGTTATCACAATTTCCCTCTCCTCTACACACACCTCTATTGGGAAATGGATTTCTTCTGGATTTTTATCTTATTTTTATCTGAAACAATAGATGCTAAATCTGTAAAACTTGTTTCCACATCTGAAATTGTTGCCTTCTTTCTTATTACCTCTGAAGAATAGGTTTTATTTTAAAACTTCTTTCTCTCCTACCTGATGTTACTTTATGAATTATCTTTTTTTATTTGTATGTTTATTGTAAAACACTGAAAAATCTAGACTTGTCAGTTTTCTGTCAGTGTGCAAGTCCATTATCATCAATAAGATGCAAGCAAGTGAATCAGAGTAAGATTTTCAGTCCTCACAGCCTGGCAGTGCCCTATCTCATTGTCTCTAGTGCAGAAACGCAGGTGAGCCTTGTTAAGCTAGTCAGCTGGACATCTTCCTCCATCGAATCTTACAGATGGTTCGGATGTTTCTTAGCATCTGTTTAAAATTCTCAAACTGCTTTCACCAAATTTGTTTGAATCCTATTTGTGGTTACACTTGATTATACATCTGTAGACATTTGAGGATTGGCATTAAGAAATAACTTTATGTCTGATACTTATCCGATACTAGCATTACTTCTAGTGCAGCTATAATTGAAGTGAAAAATAAACAAAAACAAAGCTAAAAATGTATGAAATTAGGGTATTCAAAGAAATAAAGCTTAACTTCATTTTGTGTGGGTTCGTAAAATCTTGCACAAAAAGCAAACTCCCAGTTTTCTGTTGACTTCCTTTATACTTTCAGTGATTTAGTAACAGAATAATGCTTTTTGACTTCACCCATGTCAAATGAAAAAAGAACATAGATGTGGTTTTTGTTTTTGTTTTACAAATAAGAAAAAAGCATAGAAAAAAACAAATGAAGAAAATATACCAAAATATTAACAGCAAATGCTTTGGGTTTTATAATTTAAAATACAACTAAAAAATAAACAAGATGACAAATTTTATGAAAATTAAATGAGCTAAAATATGTAAAGCATTTAGAACATGGCCTGGCAAATAATAAACACTAAGTAAATAATAATAGTAATGGTAATTATTATTATTTTAAAATTTATTTTATTTATTTATTTTTGGCTGCGTTGGGTCTTCATCGCTGCATGTGGGCTTTCTCTAGTTACAGCGAGCAGGGGCTACTCTTTGTTGTGGTGCGCGGGCTTCTCAGTGCGGTGGCTTCTCTTGTTGCAGAGCATGGGCTCTAGATGCATGGGATTCAGTAGTTGTGGTGGGCAGGCTCAGTAGTTGTGGCTCGTGGGCTCTAGAGAACAGGCTCAGTAGTTGTGGCACATGGGTTTAGTTGCTCTGTGGCATGTGGGATCTTCCCGGACCAGGGTTCGAACTCGTGTCCCCTGCATTGGCAGGCGGATTCCTAACCACTGTGCCACCAGGGAAGCCCATGTTAATTATTATTATTACTTACACCTTTTTCTCTATTCAGGATTTCACTCTGAAAGATTCCCTGAAGTCCAATTTACTAGGTCAAAAGCTATCAACTTTTCTTAAGACTCCTCTTATTGCCGAATTGCTTTCCTAAAAGGTTAAGCTAATTACATTTCCAAATGAACACATAAAATTGCTTTTCGTAATTGGCATCGGTTGCTTTTATATTGTCCTACTTTTAATTTCATTGGTTATTAAATATATTTTTAAAATACTAAAAAAAACCTGTGTACACATTATATTCGTTTGCTAGGGCTGCCATAACAAAGTACCACCAACTGAGTGGCTTAAACAACAGACATTTTTTTCTCACAGTCTGGAGGCTAGAAGTCCAAGATCAAGGTGTCTGTCGGTTTGGTTTCTCCTGAGGCCTCCTTCCTGGGCTTGCAGATGGCCACTTTCTTGCTGTGACCTCACATTGTCTTCCCTCTGTGAGCATGCATTCCTGGTGTCTCTTGCTGTCCAAATTTCTTTTAAAAGGACTCCAGTCAGACTGGATTAAGACACTGTTCCTAATTCAGACATTTCTACTATGGCATGCACCCATATGCTGCTAGCATGTTGTTATCAGTGGAATGAGTCTGGCCAGAAGGAAACATAATTGTTAGTTAAGTAAAAGAGGAATAGGTAGATAATTCCGATCTGAATATACAGACTGCAGAATAAAACAAATGCAAGAAAGAGCAAGAGAGGTCATAGAAAGGAATTTATAGCCTTTGCAAGGATGTTTGATAATCATTTTCCAGGTTTTAACTGGATTGAGACATCCCTGGGCCCCAAATATGGTTCCATTATAGCAGGGGTAGTAGAAGGATTTGATCAAATCAAGTGAGATAAATGTTACCTGCACTTCATCTCAAAGTTGTTATGTTTTTGATGCTTTCTCAGTAGTTTATCATCTACTGATTTGCTTCTTTTCCTGTTTTTCCTAATTTGGTGTCTTATGCACTGTTTGAAATGTTACCTGGCTTTTTTCTTCCACAACCTTTTCTGTGTAGATTCTTTTTTCTCTGTTTTTCCACCTTTGTGGAGATTTGCACAACCTTAGACAAAACTTAGCCATATCCTTTAATTTGAATCTGGAACCTTGACCCTGCTACCAGTATTAACTCTTGCTAAGTCCTTTTCTGGGGAACCAGGTATTCATAATTTTCTCCCTGCTACAAGGTAAAAAGCATCTGTTTTAAACAAAGGCAGCTATCAAGTACTTTATTTTACTAATATTTCTTAAGTACCTACAATTTGCCAAGTGCCCTATAAGCACTGTGGGGGGGGAAGTTGGTGAAAAAGACAGTATCCAAGGCCTCTGTCCTTGGAGAACTTATGCTGTGACATGTTAACTCACTACAAGGAAAACGTATGTTTAAAAGAACCATTCTTAAACTAGGCTTTTGGTTCCACCTTGATTCTGCTCTAACTGAAAAGTCACTTGCAGATGACTGACTCTCTCACTTCCTTTTTTAGTTTGTATGGAATCTGGGGTTTGAGGACCAGAAGTCAGAATACTGGTATTTAATTAATATTAATCTTGAAGTCTACTTCTTGCTGTCTTGCATGTGAAAAGTCCAGTTCAGTAGAATTTATGCTAAGAGTTAGAAAAAGAAAAAGAGGATATCTTGGTGCAAGTTGTCTAGAAACAGAGCCTGACAGGAATGCAGGTGCATAGACTTTATTGAGTGAGGTTCTTTAAGAAAAAACTATAAGGGAATGAGTGAAGTGGGATGGGGCAGAGCTAGTCAAGGATGTGGTCTCAGGTTAAGTTTAGCCATTGGGGTGGGGGTCTCTTGAGCATGAATCATTCCTCAGAGTTGTTCCTCCTATGTATGTACTCCTCTCTCAGTCCATCATTGGTTGAGTGCTATCTCTTGGATGAGGGTACCCTCCTGGGTGAGATGGCTGTCATCATTTGGGGACATTTCTTTGGTGAGCAAGGGTAGCTGTGAGCAATTAGCTGCCAACACTCACAGCAGCTGGAAGATGGGTGCACTGACCTGACAAAGGGGATTTGGGCAAGCCACCAACAATGTGTACTTTATTGTATCCCTTTCACCATTTGGAGACAATTGCCTCTGACAATTAAGTTTAGTCCATTCAGGCACAAGTCCTCCAGGATTCTGTATTCACAGTTTCTGTAAAAATTTATAGGAGAGCTCTCTCCTACCACTGCAGTTGACCCTATGGCCATAATTGATACTTATCAACTCCCCTTTTCGCCCCACTTCTTTTGGTCTAAGTGACTCGCCTGCTACATAGACTGACTCTCATAGTACAGTGGTACTTGCTGAGGCACTTTGGGCAGGAAAGGCAAACCCATACCTGAATGCCTGTTTGGACGAATTATAGGCCCTTATAGGGTGTAAAGTGTCCAGTGCGGCCAATTTATTACCAAACATCCCGTTCTCTTTGAAGAATGGAATCATATTGCAGGCGTTCTGTCCTTGACAGGTCAGACATTCAGCAGGTGAAGGAGTTTTATCAATCATGGTAAGAATGGAATATGCTGTTGGGTACCTGCGTAGCTTACATATCTGCCATCATGGCTTTATTTCACTTATGGAGTTGGGTGGGGTTGGTGAGGACAGAGGCTGGCCAATTCATTGGTCTACTTGGTTATTTAATGCCTCTTTTGCAGCAGTTTTTCTCTGGTACATGTAATGTGCGGTACAAAGGTCCAGATACCTTTAGCTCACTATCATAGTTCCATCTACATATCTCTTTATTGGAACTCCTTGTCTCACATCTTTCAGTCTTGCTTCTATTCTGGCCCCTGATCCATCAGCTAAGCTATTCACCACTATCCATCAGTCCATATGTTTTCTTCTCATCACACAAAGTGGATAAGCTCTGCCTGTTGAGAGGATTGCCCCTCATCACTGCTCTTCAGGGGCAACCTTGAATCTGAGGTCCAGCAGCACTCCATTTTTAGCTTATACTCACATACAGAGCTGGCCCATTCGTTATCCAAGCTCAGCCTTTTTCTTTCCTCTTCAGCTGATTGTAAGTGGATATGAACTTCAGAGGAAGCATTGACGCTTGGTAGCCTGGGCCACCTGTTTGGGCAACTTACTTGTTCCCTCTGGACCTGCTCAACCCTAATCCCAGATGAATTGCTTTCATTTTTTTATGGGATGCTGCTGAGCCTGTCCGACTTTATGGTTTGCTGGTCTCATGATGGGCTCTTCTGGATGTGCGGTCACTTGATACCCCAAGGTCAGATGTTCCATCTCCTCTGGGACCCAGTAGCATGACAGAAGCAGTTTTTTGAGTGGTTCTCTGCTTTGATAGCATGGCCTTGTTCTAGAATCCTGTGTGTTTGTGTTGCAGTTCTCCTATCGGGACTTTCCAGAGACGCCACATGGCTTCTTTTTCTACCACAGATATCTCTAGTACCATGGGTTCTATGGGATTGTATAACAGCCTGGATCCACTGCAGATCTTTTTTTGCTCTGGGCCCTACTCACACTAAGCAGCCCTTTTTTTCTCTGCCAGAAAGGGTCAGAGCAGTACTCTCAAGTACAGAAAATGCCACCTTCAAAACTCAAAGGGTTCTAACAAATTTTAGACTTTTTTCTTAGTGTATGGAGGTCCAAGGTGCAATCAACATTCCTTTATGTTGGAGATGTTCTGGAATGTTCCATACCCTTGAAATCCTAAAAAACTTAAACTTTTGAGGTTTCTCTCTCACTTCCTCTTCTGGAATGCATGTACATTACCCTCAGGTTGCTGTTCTGGTCCAGTTAACATGCTGTTATCAAAGTAGTTGGCCAAAGTGATTTCTCTGGAACATTTATTTAGTTAGTAAGTTTCCTTCTGACTATATTATATCAGAGAGTAGGAGAATTAACGTAACCTTGGGTTAAGTCTGAATATATACAGTTGTTTGGCCTATGTGAATGTAAATTGCTTCTAATCCTTCTTTCTGATGGTGGAAAAATAGTTTCACCAAATGAATAACAACACATCACATATTCAATATTGTGTTCATCAATTCTGGTAAAGATAGCATGGTTGGCACAACATGGTTGCATCTGGGGCTACTGCTTGGTGATGTTTACAGTAGTATATCATCATCTTCCATGGTCCATTTGGATTAGCAAAGGCCAGACTGGTAAGTTAAATGGGCAGATTACGGGGACCACCAATGAGTCACCATTTACATCTTTGAGAGTGGCCCTAGTCACTGACATTTCCCTCAGAATGCAAATTGTTTTTCACTTACTGTCTTGACGGTGGTGGTGAGGTTACAGGTGCTCACGAGGTAAAAAAAACCAATCTTATGTTTCTGCCAATTGCTGAGTATGTCCATTCTCATGATACATTTGGGAATCAGGTAAATGACCCCTGGCTGGGTCCACTGTGAGGCAGACATGGGCTGGGACTTCATTTATTATCTGACACTACATGCCCCTTCTCTAATTGGTGGGGGGTGGGTTATGATGGTGCTTTAGGTCCCTGGATATTAGTGTCCACGTGGGTCATGTATCCACCCCTCAGAAGGTCTGGATATTCCCCTTTTCCATCGTCCCTGCTGACACTAGGGAGCCAGTTTTCTAGTAGCATCTTCTACTCTTAGCCTGGGCCTGTAGAGGACGGCCACCACTAGCTCATCAGCTATGTTCATGTCCCCCTCACCAGTGTATTTTTGTACCAAGTTGGTAAGTGGAATGTCCTCCAAGTTCTGAGGAACATAGTCAGCCAGTACATTTTCCAGTCTTATATAGCAGAACTATTCCATCATACACACTTCACTAAGTTTTTTGCCCCCTCCCTCAACAATTTTCCAGGGAAGTACTGGCATCTCTATTTCATTTAATGTAAGTCATCACTTTTAAGCTTTCAGGAGCAATCTAGTTGCATATTAATACCATCTGCTGTGGCCATTGCCAGAGTTGAAATCTTGTCTTATCTAAATTCTCTTATCTAGCTTTCTCTTTTACCCTCTTTGACCCCGCACTTTTAGGATTCACTGCCAGTCGTACTCTCCCAGTTCCTATTGGAATGTGTTATCTAGGTTTGGTTTTGGGGTATAATCTCTTTTTAACCTTAGCAAGGCCAGCACTTTCTCAGTTGGGTTATATTAAGATTTGACCCTTTCTGATCAGGTGGCAGATCCCGAGGGAAGCCAGCACAGTGCTGGAAGGCCCCTACCTCACTTGAGGCTTCTGCATAGTCTTCAATCAAGGGGGTCCTCCATCTTCCAATAAGTGGAGGTGGGGAGGGTAGATCACTTCTATAGGCCTAAAGGATTCAGGAAATCTGAGTTTCAGGGACCTCTTGTGTAACTACTTAGGGAGTCCCATCTCAAGTCTCATGTTCCTATTACTGCCCTGTCAGGGCCCTCACTTTGACACAATTTGCCTAGGCTGAGAATTTAGACTTTTCTGAAATTGTTGCACTCTTGTAATTAAATTCTGAACTAGTCTTCAGTTCTGTCTTTCTTCTGGCTTTAATGGAAGAGGACCCTTTAAATGAGGCTGAGGAGGCCCTTGGACTCTCACACTTTGCTTTATGTTGGTGACTGGCTGCCCTGAGCTTGTCATTTTTTATTTTCAATGCATCTGACTGGCATTCAGCACTAGCCATCCAATTTCATTCCTTACAATTACTCTTTCTCTCATATTCCTCAAATGACAGAGATATTGCACGATCCAATGTATCCCTTTCTACCTGTAATCCATTCCAATTCACTACAGGTGAAAATCTTTACAACTTCATCACCATTGCATGTCAAGGACCATCAGTATTGCACTTACACCAATAATAGGTTACTCATTTCCCGTTAGCCAGCGAGTGAGCCAAATCCAGAATCTTTCTTAGAGTCTGTCTCCTAGGTTCACTCCTGGTATTAATTGTCTTAGGTCAAGTTCATTAGAAGCAGAGGCTGAGACAGGGATTTCTATGTGTATGATTTATTAAGGAACTGTTCTTCCAGAAAAACCTTTAAGGAGGTGATAGAAGCAGGCTAGGGAAGGGGAAAGAGCTGAAGAGGGATGTGGTCTCAGGTAAAGCCTTGTCTTGGCCTAGCCTAGCTTAGCCTGGTTATGTGTATGCATGGGAAGGTGTATGTTTGGGAGCTTGGATCTTGAGTTAATCACAAGACAGTGTTTTCTCCTTTGAGGCAAGAGTGGCAGACTTTGGTGTCTCCATCTCAGTAGGGGATCGGCTCTGGGCTATACCTGGGGAGGAAATGGCCATGCTACTTTCCAGAGGAGGTGACTCGTGTTAGTTGAGGAGGGCGGGTTTTCTGAAGCGGGGGGAGTGCATGTCATTATAGCAGCCAACACAGCAGCTGGGGGGAGGATTCATCAGCCTGGCGAAGGGGAGCTGGGAAGGACACTAACAGTGTCTGTCTGCCATAAGGAGAAAGAAAAATTACGTGCACTTCTTGGAATAAAGAGACTTAAGGACTGATTTCAGTGTTTTACCCTTTCATATAGAATTGGCTGTTTTGGCTAGAGAAGGAGGAATCTATATATTTCATAGAGTAATTAGTGAGAAAAAGTGTTGAGAGGAAAAATGATCTAAATATGGGTTTACATATAACTTAGGTAAAGAGGATGAATGTAGAAAAGCTCAAATAGTGAATGGATTTCATACTGCAAAGGTAGCAATAGTTTAAAATTGGGAAATTTTTCAATATCTTATCTAATAAGGTATTAACATTTTTTTTCACTCACTTTTCCAGAAATTTTTCTTTGTACTTGAAGATAACATTACTGATGGAATACTCACTGTTTAAATGTAGTTATTTAATCACATGATTACATATGAAAAATCTCCAAGATGTGCATCTGTAACTTGTTTGCAGAGGAAGAGAATAAAATACTATCCCATTTTAAGAAAACATTTTAATGAAATGGGTATTTAATTTTAAAATGTAATATAAACTTCGTAGTGATAACAAACTGTCAATCAAATTCTCATTCCCTGACACTCGAGGTCCCTAAGTCACTGATGGCTCAGTAACTTCCTCTGGTGCGTGTGCCATTTGGAGTCCTGTTACAGAGGCTGCTATCTTGGAGGAAGGATCATCTTCCTGTGTAGCTCCTTGGTGCCTCTTTAGTTCTCCAATGAATGCCAAAGACCAAATGCTCTGGTTTTTGGTGGAGGGTGAAGAAACTGGAGGCACCGTCATTCTGATCTTTTTATCTTTTGTAGCTGCCTATTCTTTCTGCATGACTATGACTTTCTAATTTTACTTTGCACTTGTATTTCCTGTTAACAGCTCTAAGGGAGCAGAGCTAAGAAAGTAGACTTGGGGTTTAGTAGGTAAGTCATGTATTTTTAATACGAATGATTAAAATATTATTGGATCTGCCCTGTTGCACATGATCTTCTTATTTGGAAGTATATTTAGAATCCTGCATTCTTTCTTATCCAGTACCTACTACTGGATAAGACAGCTAATTCTTGAGTATAAAGTGTATTAACTATGTTATTTTCTATATTAAATCTGCCATGTCTTTGAGTGGGGCAAGCTTCTGGTAACTTTTATTTATATAAATGTTAAAGAGCATCCTAGGCATTTATTCACTTTGTCAGAGTTTTGGAAAATTAATTTTAAACTCTCATTATACTTTATAGTTTCATATTATAAATTGTTTACTGTCATACCTGATGTGAATTTTTACATTCAGGCATGAACGGCATTGCATAGTGAACAACTCTTTTAATATTCATTTAAAGTTTTCTTTTTATGAGGTAATATGGTAGATCAAAAGGGAAATAGAAAGTTCAGAGTTATAGTCAAATAGTTATATATCATTTTTCTTACTGATATTTTTTAGAGCCAGGAAAATTGTCAAAATGGTTGTGAATTTTCTATTGGTATATTTTTGATAAGAATTATGGGCTATTTGTTATTATGTTTTGCTAGTTATCTGTAAAGTTGCCCTATAATTTTGCTAATTTAAAAATATTTGTAATGTCCATAAAATATGAAAACATCTGATAATGTTATGGGGAGGAGTCCTTGAAATGAGTGGAATAAGAAATCTAAGAAAAAGAAAAGTTATATTCTACATAGGTAGAACAATTAGCTTTCAAATATGTGACTAACAGTTGTGTATATTTTTTTCATTTTCTTCATGCTCAGAAAATAGTTTGACTTCAATATTCTTACAATTGCTAGGTGCAGGCTGATTGTGTACGTATATGTGTGTATACCTGTGTGTATATGATGTATATGTACACACATACATACGTGTCCAGCCCAAAAGCTGAAGATTAAAAAGATGACATAGTTTGGTCTTAAATAAATAAAGCCGAAGAAATTATTTACAGTGATGTCAAAAATGGGACAGAATATATATTATGACTTCATTTTCTGTTTATGTTCTTGATTGTACTGTAAGGGTAAATAAAACATGAAAATGTAATTGTACTTTTAGAAAAATCATTAATTATTTTATGATTTAACACTGTAAAGAGCCAAGAAAAGAGCAGAGACATGTGAATTGTAGCTCCCTATCCTCTCCTGTGTAGGTGCTGCAAGTGATATTCAGGCAGATGGATATTTAGTCTTCTACTGCAGTTTCTATATCCTTTCCCTTACTCTAAGATAGGATGGATACTAATGACTTTTTCTCCCCGAAACATTATATTAGAGAATGAAGAGGCTGCTTTGATGGTAAAACTATGGTTGCAATTTGCAGCAAGACCAGGATTCTGTTTTTTTTCTTATGACACAGCAGCTGGTTTTCATGAGGGGAATCAGCACTAATAGAACTAAGAAACACAGCTAGTGACAAACAGAATATAGTATGGGTGTAATAGCAATAGACTCATGTAGGGAACTGGAACTAGTTTTAGCAGTTTATCAATGAATTAAGTACACAAAAATGTTTTTCTTTATTTGAATTTTGAAGGAAGGTCATAGGTAATATTACAATAGTAAAATATAAATTTTGCAGTTTACAAAGCATTTTTACATACAAGTTTTAACTGACTAACGTGGCACATAGTAATATAAAACTGCATCTCATCGGTGACTTTTGCATTGGGAGGGCATTCCAAAACATCTTTTATTCAGATGTCGTCATGTCTGCTTCATGATAATTTTCAGTTGTTACTGAGTAATTTGTTAGGAACAAGCTCACCTGGCAATTTGAAAAGAGGGATAAAATTGGGCACAAGAAAAGGAGAAAGTTGAAGACCTTTTACAGTTTTCAGGCTATGTCTAAAAACATTCATTTTTAAATAACCAAAACACTGATTCTACTTATGATAAAAACAGCATATATCTAATACTAGCTATGATAGACATTAATTAAATATGTCCATTAATAGTTTGTTTGATTTACCAGCTTTAACATAGCCAGGAGAATATTAGTTTATAAAAATGCCAACCTCCTACCCATAATAGGAAGTACAGAAACTCTCGAACAGATGAAAATTGCTGCTGACATTATTATTTACCAAGTGTTAGTTAATGTTAATTAACTTTCTTTAGTTTGTGTTATATATTTAAAAATTTGATATTCATTTTGGTAGTAGTCATTGGATCCTCTGTGCCTTTATTCAATCATAAAGGAAAATGCTCCTTCAATTTAAAATATTAAAGTAAAAAAGTGAACTTTCCAATTTGTTTTAATGTTGGTATATAAAAAAACATTGGATTATCATGTAACATTAAGAGAATTAAATTAGCATGGAGATTAGCTGGGCTAACCTTAACTCAGAACCTAATTACCTAAAGTTATCGTGGTATATTTCTCCTGGATGGGTAGTAAAAATTATATAACAGTGTAGTTAGTATTATAGGATCATAACTTACAACGATAGAGTATACAGTATTACAGGACTGCAGTAAGGTAAAACTAGAGGGGATCTTCATTTTCTAGTTTGAATCATGCATCTTACAGAGAAGGGAAAGTAGAGGCCCCTTAGATGGATATTTTTGTCATTTATACATGTGTATAAATGGATTCAATCTGAGTGGTTCTTTATAACATACAGTTGAAATAGATAATTGTGGCTTGAAGAAATTTTCAGTATTGAATAAGTACTAAAAATGCTAGCTTGCGATAACATAAGACACTAAAGTGGGTCTTTTCCTGTTGCTTTGGAATTAGAGACTGAACCTAATGTTGAACAAAAAAGCATTAAATACCCCATCATTAAACAAAAGTCCCGCCAGTTAATTGGGACCCAACACTTCTCTCAGGGTTTTCCAATATTAGATAAACTGGCAGCTACCTTGAGCCATCACCCCCAGGGGAATCTTCACTTTGCATAACAAGAAAGAGACCAGGAAGAGGGAAGTAGGAAGAAATCAACTCGAATAATGAATCTGGAGCCTAGTTGGGGAGTGCAGTGACCTTCTCCTCCCCTTTCTACCGCTTTGGGAAGGAATATACTATCCCTCTGTACCAAAAACCAAGTGAAGGGAATCTCTGAGTTACTTGTAGCGATTAGAGGTTCTAATCAGGAAGGGGATAGATAGCATTCTATTCTCTGGTTAGCTAAGTACTGAGGTAGTTGAGTTATTGATCTATCTAACCTGTGCTTATTTCAACAGAGAAAAAGGTAATTGGAAAGGGAGTGGGAGTAGGGGGCATGGTCAGAGAACAGCCTGTATTTCCAAGTGAGGTAGAAGAAACTCTAAAATATCAATGCTTAACATCGAAAAATGTTTACTTCTTGGTCTTGTGTAGTATGGTATAGTGTGGTACTCTGAATAAGGGTGACTTTGCAGAGGAATTTCTTCACATGTGGTTCAGCCATACCAACTCCGTCGTCTTGCAGCTCTACTATCTAGTATCTGGGCAGAGGAGAGACATTGGAGAACTGGGTATGGGCTTTTTTTTTTTTTTTTTTTTTTTTTTTTACCACCTTAGCCCAGAAATGATACACTTTCCGTCAAAGCTCATTGGACAGGATCAATCACTTGGCCTCTCCTATTGGGAAAGGGAGATAAGTACAGTCATCTGTGTGCTCAGAAGGGGAGGATACTTTGGTATCACAGGACTCTAGTAGTATCTACGACAGTGAATTTCCTGTAGGTCAGATCAACATCATTGAAGGTGGCTATACTTGAGCTATTCTAGATGTCATTATGGAATGAGAAACGTAGATTCAACAGAACATAGCTGAATGCACTGATTGGAGAAAAGTAATAACATTTTCATATTAATTCCCTGGCAAGCTGAGACAACTCACTAAATTGCACACGTAAAGGAATGGAGTGTCTTAAGAGTACAGGTTCTGGAGTAAAACAAACTGGGCTCAAATTCAGGCTCTGTCACTCCCTCATTGTTTTCTTTTACTTAATCTCTCTGAGTTTTACTTTCCTTATTTGCACAAAGGGTATTATAATAGAACTTTCTTCATAGGGTTGTTTGTTAGAAGTAAATGAGATGGTATAGTGAATTGCTGTGCGTAGTATTTAGCAGATAAGTATTCAATAAATGTTAATGGCCATCATTGTTGTTAGGCCTTTGGGAGCTTAAGGAAAGGGTAAACTAGGTGTAGAGTAAAAGATGTGAGAGAATATGTTTCACAAATTTAAAAAAATTCAACATTTCTTTTAGGTTCAAGTAAAGATAGAAAATTTGCTTTTTATACTATGTAATCTCTGCATTCCCAGTGAGCAAAAACATCCAAAAACAATGCCTTTCACCACTGAGTACTTACTGTATGCTAGGCATTGTGTTAAGCACTGAATATATATCATCTCATTTAACTTTTTTAAAAGAGCTAGGTTTAAAACTGACTCTGCCTATTATTTTGTTAAAGTGTAATCAGATTTTCATTTTTTATAAGCATTGAAATATGAATGTAGTATATAGTTCCCTTGTGAAATAAGACAGAAAAAAATCTAATGAAACATATAACATCCCATGCATCATTATTAAGTAGGCATATAGGGTAAACATTTAACTGCAAGTGCTTATTTTTTTAAATCAAATCCATTAGTTTTTAGTTTTCATTTTATTTGTTAGTTTTGCCAGCTATTCAACTGGCTTTAAGAGTGACAGTTTCCCTGATACCATGTTATCTTTCATGTGTGAGGGGTGTTCACATACAGCATAGTGTTTAAGGCAGAAGCCCTAGAGCCTGAAGAGCTAGTGTTGTCCACTAACCAACGACAACCAGGAGCAGATCTCTAGTCAAAGAAAGTTGGGTCTTACTATTTGCTGCAGCAAGGAAGACCACGCACTTTGTGAAATTGTGGGGTATCTTTGCCAGAAGGGGTCAAGGGAAGCTTGTTACAGGATTTGGGTTTGTATTATGTGGTTTGGGAGAGCATTCAAAGAAATGGGGATCTATGTTGAATTGGATGCTTGTTAGAAAACAGGGGCAGTTTGAATATCTTAATTTTTATTTAGGAGGTGGGAGGAACAGAACCGTGCTAGCACTATTACTGGAGAAGAAGCAGTAGTCACTTTGCAGCTAGGGGAGGGGAATGTTTGCTCATTTTGATTGCACAGTGTCTTTGGTTTTATCTCTGTTCAGATCTGATTGTGGAGTGGTATTGCTTTTGCCTTGTTCCATAATAGTCACAGAAAGCTCTTGTCTGATGGTGATATTCTATGAAATTGTTTACGTTTACTGGGGGCATACAAGAGCCTAACCAATAGCAGCTAGGCCGGCTACAAGCTGATGGCTGTAAGGGCAACTTTTTCTTTTACCAGTTTCAAATTCTTCCTGTACCATTTTCCAGCTGTGTGATTTTAGGCAAGGTAAATCACTCTGTGCTCCGTTTACACATCAGAAAAATGAGGATGATGATAACGGTACCTTCTTCACAGGATTATCTTGAAAGTGGATACATATAAAATTACCTGGTACACAGTTAGTGCTCAGTCTGGCTAAACAACCACCACTACCACATAATGATAAAATCAATAATTTGATTGATTATAAAATATAATCTACCAAGTAGACAAAAATGCTCGTGTTGGCTAGTTAGGATATCTTCTCTTCTGTTCAGTGATGGAGGAACACTGCCAGATTCTTACTGTGCAATGTCATTTATGAAATACATTTATTCATTGGACAATAGAATATGTATTTTTCCTACAAACTTTTTCTTTTTCTTCTGCTCGAAATCTTATTTATTCAGTCCCTCAAGAAATAAAATTCATAGACAACTTTTGTTTCTTTTTTCTTACCTCCTGCATTAAATCTGTCAAAAACTTTCAGAAATTTAGCCTCTTAAATATATTTTGTTTCATTCCTCCTTGCACTGCCTTAGTTAAGGACCTCATAATTTCTTACCAGAATCATTGGAATAATCCAATTGATCTCCCTGCCATTAGACTTGCTTCTGTCCCTTGGTTTAACCAGATTATTGCTTGAGTTAGCTTGCTAACACAAAACATCTGATGACCTCCCCTTTGCCTACAGGATAAAAGCCTCAAAATGCTTAGCAGGGTACGCGAGCCTTCTAAATCTTCACCCAGCTTTCATTTCTGGCCTCTGTGCCACTCCTGAGTTTGATTCTGGTTTTCTGTTTCTACTTAACTTTTTTCTGTATTTTACTTTTTGTGCCATTTAAAATTTTTTGTGCCAAGAATTACACATAAATAACTCCAATAAATAAAACAATGTAAAGGGATTTTGCATAATATAAAAATCTAGAATAATGAAAAAATGAGAATAGTTCTTTATTATGGGTATCTCAAGACGTAGATTTGGTTGTATAATATAGTGCCATCTAGTGGTAACTACTTTCAGTTTTCTCTATGTAACTCAGGGGAACTTTAAATGCTCTTTGACACCCTCTTTCCCTGTCTGCTGTCATTACACTGACCGCTGGATCTTTGGACATCATGCTTACTAAGGTTTTTTTAAGCTCTAACATGTTTTGATTTTATAAATACACTTAAACTCTGTCACAACATGCAATTCAAACAAAAGAGTGTAGGATTGGGAGTGGAATGCCATATTCAAAGAATTGCAGAGATTTTCAGGTATCATTAAATTAAAACCTGAGGAGTTTGTTTTCCTATTTTTAGTTCTTTTGAAAAGTCAAATTAACTATAGTTATCAATGACTGAGAAAGAATTCTTTTATTCTCCCTTCTTCTCTTCCTTTCTCAAACAGTGACTGAACTGCTAAATGTCAGGCTCTCTATTATATATTCTTTGCACTAATGAAGTCTCAGATGAATAGTGGTAGCTCTTTGGCTAACCATTGCACTTTTTTCTAGGTTCTTGTTTAGCTGAGCAGTGGGGTATTACTAGTGGTGTGCTGGTAAATATTTGACAATCAGCTTTCCAAAGGGAAAAATAAAAACCCCGGTTTGTAGCATTTGCCGATTTTCATGATGTAAATATTGCCAGCATGCCTGATTTTAAGCTGCCATTGTGACTTTACTGAACACAGAGTTGGGAGGAAATGTTTACAATGGCCTCTTGGCTCCAGTGCACCACTGGATAAGGAATTAAAATCTGCACTATACTCTTCTGCCTTTGTCATTTGAAGTCACTCTCCCCTTGGCTTATATTCATTAGATAACCTGCACCTTTTTTCTGTTCCTAGACCTTTTCACCTATGGTAGCCTCTTATTTACTTGTTTATTTTCTACTGAAATAGAGCCAGGTAGCTAATGACTCCAGATGCCTTACACTTCTTCCTAGAGACAAATCTCTCTCTGGCCTCGTTAGCATTGTGTTTAGCTATACGTAACACAAATATCATAACTACAATGCTTAAATAAAGGAGGAGTTTATGTTTTTCTCATGTAAAAACAAGTCTGGAGATAGACTGCTCAAGGAAATCAACAGAGACCTATACTCTGTTTTTTTCTTTTTTCTTTTCTTTTTTTTTTTTTCTTATTGCCCTGCTACCCACGGCGTGTAGCTTTCAAACTTATGATTAAAAGAGGGCTGAGTTATAGGAAGTAGGACAACATTCCAGTCATAAAGAAGGAATGGCAAAGTATGGAAGGTGCATGCCAGTTGGGTCTATCTCTTACTTAGGAATAATTAGCTTTGTAGAAGCTGTACTTAGTAAACGTCTATCTAAATATTATTTGCCTGAACTATGTCACATAACCACCCCTAGCCACAAGAGCGCCTGGAAAATAGTTTTTTTAGACTAAGCACACTGTTGATCTGAATAAGATTATGATTCTATTTGTAAGAAAGAAAAGACACAACCAACTGTGTCTGCCACATTCTCTTTTGCCTTTGGTCCTGGTTCACCCCTCTGAACTTTATAAAGCTAATTCCCCACTATTGTCTCATCAACTAACAGTTTAAGCAGAGTGTATTTGGAACCCTAAATTATGAAGTCCTGTGTTCAGTAGAGCTGCTTTAACTTAACACAATTCTAGACTTAAATGTTATAGGGTTTTAGTAGTTAGGATACCCTCCTTCCTTATTCCTGTGGTTCCTTCTACATGGAGAATGCTGCTCTAGAATACTATTCCTGGCTTCCCTCCACTCGCTATTCTACTTTGCCCTTGGGGATAAGGAATTGAGTGTAAGTAGCACTTTCTGTTTCTTTCCTGCTTCTCTTGGGAACAAGCTGCTCACAGCATGCATTCTCTTCTGTTCCTGCAGGCTATAAAATAAATAGTCTTAGACCAGGTTGTCTGAGCATGAATAGGTGTGCTCCTACGATTCCAAGGCTTGGTATTAGGAAACCCACTTTTACATAGATATAGATTAATTTTCCAATTTCAGTTTTATCAGTAATAAAAGTAATATTTCATTTGCTGACTCCTACCTCTTTTCTGTATTTCTGAATTAGCTTAGAAGTTGGGTGGGGGATAGTTCAATGTGACTTACTTAAAAAAAGCAGCTTGTTGCCGTTGCTTGAGACTTGTCGGGGTGTGATTTGTTTTTATTGCTTTCTGGGCTTAAGTAGAATCAGCCTACTATCATAATTACCAAATGAAATGTAATATTAAACATCCAGTCTTGCGATTTTTGATCCCATGAAAGATTTTGATCTCATTAAATGACTGTTTTTAGTGTAAAACTACTTTAAAGAAACCACATGACTACAGGGCACATGAGTCCCAGTGTGCTGGCTTTTCACAAAGGAAAAACCAATTTTCATAGAAACGGAGTTCATAAGCATCATGACAGCTGATGAGAAGTAATATACAGACTTTAGCGTCTGTATTACAGATTGTGTGCCAGACAGGAAGATTTTAGTTGCAAGTAATAGAAAACTCAACTGAGACTGGTTTAAGAAATAAAGGGAATTTATTGGTTTACCTGACTCAAAACTCTAGAGGTACATATTGCTTCAGGTGAGGATTGATCCTGAATCTCACAGAATGTGACTTAGGATGTAATTTCTTTCTTTCTATTTATTTTTATTTTTGTCTTCTAGTTTTATTGAGGTATAATTGACATACAGTGCTGTATAAGTTTAAGGTGTGCAACATAATGATTTGACTTACATACATCATGAAATTATTATCACAATAAGTTTAGTGAACATCCATCATCTCATATAGATACAAAATTAAAGAAATAGAAAAAAATATTTTTCCTGTGATGAGAACTCTTGGGATTTGCTCTCTTAACAACTTTCGTATATAACACACAGCAGTGGTAATTATACTAATCATTTTGTGCATTACATCCCTGGTGCTTATTTATCTTACAACTAGAAGTTTGTAACTTTTTTTAAAGCACATACTCTTTTTTTATGATTAAAAATGTTTTTTAAAGTACCTACACAAAGCATGAATACATCTACAAATCTCTGATCTTTTCATCTCCTACCAGAAGCAGGTCCAGATCTGTGGGCCCTGAGGCTAACCAAATTTGTGTAACCCTCTTGAAGAAAAGAAATCAAACTCACAAATTCAAAATTAAGTACAAAAGTCAATATGTATTTAGAAAGGGAAAGTAAATCACAGAAATCACTAATTTGGAAGCCTCGCAAATACCACACACATCATAAAATCCAGAAAAAATAGCACAATATTTAAAATAATTGCCTGACATATTCTTTAATCATGGAAGTTTGTAATTTTTGACTGCCTTCATCCAATTCGCGATCCCCCATTCCCCACCACAAATCTGATCTCTTTTTCTCTGAGTTTGTTTTTGAAGTATAGTTGGCCTACAACTCTGTGTTAGTTCTTTCTTTCTATTTTTAATTGTCACTAAGTGGATACTGACTCCATTTTGGGAAGACTCCCCCAACTCATGACCCAAAATTGACTTCAGTAGTTCTGAGAGTTATATGACTTCTCAATCATAAAACAGGAAATCTGTGTCACCGCTGACAGGCAAATGTCCTTAAGAATCATTGTGATTGGACCAGCTTAGGTGGGATGATAAAATACATGATTTATCTGGAGAAATTTGTATTACAAAACATGTCTGCATTCAAAAGGAAGTCCTAACTCCAGTGTCTAATCTGGTGACTCATCATCCTCATGGGTTTATCCCTCTTTTAATGTGATGTTTAAAAGAAGACATCACATGTTTCACATATTATAAAACCACAGAAAAATACTTGAAATTTAACAGCCTTCTTTCACAAAGCTCAGCCCCACCAGTGGCTTCCATTGCATTCTGTTTCATCTCCTCTGGGGCCTAGCTCCAGCAAGCATCATACTTTTTTTTCCCCTGGCTGTAATACATCATTGACAGAGGGAATTTTTAGAAGAGTGTGGGGGACAAGCTGATAAGAAGCTAAGAGAGCTTTATTGAAGGGAGAATTACTTCAAGGAAAGAGCAGAATTATTAAAAAGAGGATGTTTTATGGAAGTTTGCTCTATTGGGTGCAATACTATCTTCTTCACCTCCTCAGTAAACCTTCCTTAAATTTTCCATCATGTTTTAATATTAAACCCATGTAGATATGTGGGTTTTGGGTAGACTTTCTGAGACTGGGAATGGAGTGAAAAGAATGCTGCCCCAGGATAAAATTATAAACTACTTTCAACCACTTTTGAAGACAATCTGCTAAAGATTCCATTTGATGGTCTTTTACTGGTCTTGAAGAATTAAGGAATCAAGAGTATCTATTTCCAGAGAATATACTGCATGTGTAAACAGTAGTGCTGATTGATGCATAATTTGAAGCAATGCAATATTTGATAACCATAACTAAGGAACTCCAACATATCATGCTACCATGCAGATGTTAGGTGCTGTTTTCTCTGTTTTTGAGAAAGAACATTCTGTTAACTGGAAGATAAATCTGGTTTCTTTAATAAATCTAATTGAGTCAGATCTGAATGTGCAGATCATTTAGAAATATTTTGTGTCAGTTCCTTCAGCTTTGTATCAGGATATATAACATGCTATGTTATATATATAACATATGTTTTATATATATATATAAAATGTATTTATTGGTACATTAAAAATACAGGAATAATTCACGAAAAATTCAATTTCCACAAATGCTGGTATAATGAAGTTTCCCACATTTAAATACAATATATTATTATTTTGTTTATTTGTTTTCGTTTTGTCATGGCAGTTACTCCAAACAGTACAGTATTGATATGGTTATCTTATCATGAATTCTCCTCCAAGAAAAGTCTTGTTCAGAAAATGCTTTCTATGTACCTGCCACATTCTAAAAGTTGATTGTGTGGTATTCTCACGCAGATTAGCGGCAGGCTAATTGACAGAACTAGCTCTACTTTCAAATATTCTTTCTTTCTGCTATCAAGAAACAGCTTTTCTTTAACTCCTCACCTCTCCCTATCTCAGCAATGCAGTTTTCTCCACATTTCTGAAAAAGTCACTTGACTTTTTAAATCACTCTTAAAAATCAACAAAATTGGACAAAAATATTCAATAGCTGGGAAAGTGAAGAGGTCAGTATTCTCAAAACTCATGCATCAAAGGCACATCTTTTGCTTGTTCACCTGAGAGTACTATTTTGAGTAATTTGTCAGTGTATTTTTCAAGGTAAAATGCAAAAAAGAAAACAAATCTTGTGAGTTTTGGCTAATCCTATTAAGTTTACATTGTAGATAGGTTGGGAAAATTGGGTGAATGACATTTATTTTCATCATAGTGTAAAAAATACCTTGCTTGGGTAGCTTTATTTACTTATTCAATAAATATTTATCGAGTACCTACTGTATGCCATGTATTTGGGATAAAGTGACCAAAACAGTGATCCCTGCCTGTAAAACTTACACATTAAGAAGCAGACAGAAAGCATGACAAATAAAAAATATATCATAGAGAGGGCAGACAGCAGAAGCAAGAAGAACTACAATCCTGCAGTTCCAATTTTGTGGAACAAAAACCACACTCACAGAAAGATAGACAAGATGAAAAGGCAGAGGGCTATGTACTACATGAAAGAACAGGATAAAACCCCAGAAAAACAACTAAATGAAGTGGAGATAGGCAACCTTGCAGAAAAAAAAATTCAGAATAATGATAGTGAAGACGATACAGGACCTCAGGAAAAGAATGGAGGCAATGATCAAGAAGATGCAAGAATGGACATATATACACTACCAAACGTAAAATAGATAGCTAGTGGGAAGCAGCCACATAGCACAGGGAGATCAGCTCGGTGGTTTGTGACCACCTAGAGGGGTGGGATAGGGAGGGTGGGAGGGAGGGAGACGCAGGAGGGAAGAGATATGGGAACGTATGTATATGTATAGCTGATTCACTTTGTTATAAAGCAGAAACTAACACACCATTGTAAAGCACTTATACTCCAATAAAGATTAAAAAAAAAAGTTTAGGGATGTTAAGTCACAGACATTCCTTTTTAGAGGGAGAACATGGCCTTAGATCTGAACTTATGAGTTGGTGTTCACTATGCCTCAGTGTCCCAAGGATTATAATTATCACATGAGAAAATAGACAATTAAAAAATATATATATATACAGCATTTAAGCATAAAATTGTAACAGTGGGTATTTTCATTAAAATGTCTACAAATGATTTCTGCTAGAATTGAGTTACCTGTATAGTTCATGCTGTAATACTGCAGAATAATTGAAGCATTACTATTATAATACCATTCATTCCATATAGAATGAGTGCTGACTGAATGCCAAGTCCTATACAAGGTTCTGGATGCACAGTGGTGATCAGTCTCTGCATTTCAGCGGTAATCTCTGTACTTAGGTTTCAGTGGTTCTAAGCACTAAACATTGATCGTTTACTAGGATACTCACTATAGTGTAAAATGGCAGACTGAAAACCCAGACCCAGAGCAGACAGAACAACAACAACAACAAAAAATGCAAGAAATGTTTAACAAAGACCTAGAAGAATTAAAGAACAAACACCTAGAAGAATTAAAGAACAAACAAACAGAGATGGACAATACAATAACTGAAATGAAAAATACACTTGAAGGTATCAATAGCAGAATAACTGAGGCAGAAGAACGGATAAGTGACCTGGAAGACAGAATGGTGGAATTCACTGCTG
>NC_041228.1:32974548-32977855 GCF_002837175.3 Physeter macrocephalus | reverse complement strand
TACAACAAATGCTAAAGGAACTTCTCTAAGTGGGAAACACAAGAGAATAAAAGGATCTACAAAAACAAACCCATAACAATTAAGAAAATGGTCATAGGAACATATATATCGATAATTACCTTAAACGTGAATTGATTAAATGCTCCAACCAAAATACACAGGCTCGCTGACTGGATACAAAAACAAGACCCATCTATATGCTGTCTATAAGAGACTCACTTCAGACCTAGGGACACATACAGACTGAAAGTGAGGGGATGGAAAATGGTCTTCGATGCAAATGGAAATCAAAAGAAAGCTGGAGTAGCAATACTCATATCAGATAAAATAGACTTTAAAATAAAGAATGTTACAAGAGACAAGGAAGGGCACTATATAATGATCAAGGGATCAATCCAAGAAGAAGATATAACAATTATAAATATATATGCAACCTACATTGGAGCACCTCAATATATAAGGCAACTGCTAACAGCTATAAAAGAGGAAATCGACAGTAACACAGTAATATGGGGGACTTTAACACCTCACTTACACCAATGGACAGATCATCCAAATAGAAAATTAATAAGGAAACACAAGCTTTAAATGACATAATAGACCAGATAGATTTAATTGATATTTATAGGACATTCCATCCAAAAACATCAGATTTCACTTTCTTTTCAAGTGCACACGGAACATTCTGCAGGATAGATCACATCTTGGGTCACAAACCAAGCCCCAGTAAATTTAAGAAAATAGAAATCATATCAAGCATCTTTTCTGACCACAAGGCTATGAGATTAGAAATCAATTCCGGAAAAAAAGTAAAAAACACAGACACATGGAGGCTAAACAATACGTTACTAAATACCCAAGAGATCACTGAAGAAATCAAAGAGGAAATCAAAAAATACCTAGAGACAAATTACAATGAAAACACGACAATCCAAAACCTATGGGATGCCGCAAAACCAGTTCTAAGAGGGAAGTTTATAGCAATACAAGCCTACCTCAAGAAACAAGAAAAATCTCGAATAAACAATCTAACCTTACACCTAAAGGAACTAGAGAAAGAAGATCAAACAAAACCCAAAGTTAGCGGAAGGAAAGAAATCATAAAAGTCAGAGCAGAAATAAATGAAATAGGAACAAAGAAAACAATAGCAAAGATCAATAAAACTAGTAGAAGGAAAGAAATCATAAAGATCAGGCAGAAATAAATGAAACAGAAACAAAGAAAACAATAGCAAAGATAAATAAAACTAAAATGTGGTTCTTTGATAAGATAAAATTGATAATCCTTTAGCCAGACTCATCAAGAAAATGAGGGAGAGGACGCAAATCAATCAAATTAGAAATGTGAAAGGAGAAGTTACAACAGACACCACAGAAATAGAAAGCATCCTAAGAGACCTTTATGAGCAACTCTATGCCAATATAAAATGGACAACCTGGAAGAAATGGACAAATTCTTAGAAAGGTGTACCCTTCCAAGACTGAACCACGCAGGATTCAAAATATGAACAGACCAATCACAAGTAATGAAATTGAAACTGTGATTAAAAATCTTCCAACAAACAAAAGTCCAGGACCAGCTGGCTTCACAGGTGAATTCTATCAAACATTTAGAGAAGAGCTAACACCCATCCTTCTCAAACTCTTCCGAACAATTGCAGAGGAAGGAACACTGCCAAACTCATTCTGTGAGGCCACCATCACCCTCATACCAAAACCAGACAAAGATACTACAAAAAAAGAAAATTACAGACCAGTATCACTGATGAATATAGATGCAAAAATCCTCAATAAACTACTAGCACACAGAATCCAACAACACATTAAAAGGATCATACACCATGATCAAGTGGGATTTATCCCAGGTATGCAAGGATTCTTCAATATACGCAAATCAATCAAGGTGATACACCATATTAACAAACTGAAGAAGAAAAACCATATGATCATCTCAATAGATTCAGAAAAAGCTTTTGACAAAATTTAACAGCGATTTATGATAAAAACTCTTCAGAAAGTGGGATGGAGGGAACCTACCTCAACATAAGAAAGGCCATATATGACAAAACCACAGCAAACATCATTCTCAATGTTTTAAAACTGAAAGCACTTCCTCTAAGATCAGGAAAAGGACAAGGATGTCCACTCTCGCCACTATTATTCAACATAGTTTTGGCAGTCCAAGCCACAGCAACCAGAGAAGAAAAAGAAATAAAAGGAATACAAATTGGAAAAGAAGAAGTAAAACTGTCACTGTTTGCAGATGACATGACACTATACATAGAGAATCCTAAAGATGCCACCAGAAAACTACTAGAGCTAATCAATGAATTTGGTAAAGTTGCAGGATACAAAATTAATGCGCAGAAATCTCTTGCATTCCTATACACTAATGATGAAAAATCTGAAAGAGAAATTAAGGAAACACTTCCATTTACCATTGCAACAAAAAGAATTACAAGAAGAGTTACCTAGGAATAAACCTACGTAGGGAGACAAAAGACCTGTACTCAGAAAACTATAATACACTGATGAAAGAAATTAAAGATGATACAAACAGATGGAGAGATATACCATGTTCTTGGATTGGAAGAATCACTATTGTGAAAATGACTATACTACACAAAGCAATCTACAGATTCAATGCATCCCTATCAAACCAACAGTGGCTTTTTTCACAGAACTGGAACAAAATCTTAAAATCTGTATGGAGACACAAAAGACCCCGAATAGCTAAAGCAGTCTTGAGGGAAAAAATGGATCTGGAGGAATCAGACTTCCTGACTTCAGACTATACTACAAAGCTATAGTATTCAACACAATATGGTACTGGCCCAAAAACAGAAATATAGATCAATGGAACAGCAGAGAAAGCCCTGAGATAAACCCACGCACCTATGGTCAACTTATCTTTGACAAAGGAGGCAAGGATATACAATGGAGAAAAGACAGTCTCTTCAATAAGTGGTGCTGGGAAAACTGGACAGCTACATGTAAAAGAATGAAATTAGAACACTCCCTAACACCATACACAAAAATAAACTCAAAATGGATTAAAGACCTAAATGTAAGGCCACACACTATCAAACTCTTAGAGGAAAACATAGGCAGAACACACTATGACATAAATCACAGCAAGATCCTTTTTGACCCACCTCATAGAGAAATGGAAATAAAAAGAAAAATAAACAAATGGGACCTAATGAAACTTAAAAGCTGTTGCACAGCAAAGGAAACCATAAACAAGACCAAAAGACAACCCTCAGAATGGGAGAAAATAGTTGCAAATGAAACAACTGACAAAGGA
>NC_041228.1:32952870-32974429 GCF_002837175.3 Physeter macrocephalus | reverse complement strand
AAAACTACAATGAGGTATCACCTCACACCAGTTAGAGTGGGCATCATCAGAAAATCTACAAACAACAAATGCTGGAGAGGGTGTGGAGAAAAGGGAACCCTCTTGCACTGTTGGTGGGAATGTAAACTGATACAGCCACTATGGAGAACAGTATGGAGGTTCCTTAGAAAAGTAAAAATAGAACTACCATATGACCCAGCAATCCCACTACTGGGCATATACCCAGAGAAAATCATAATTCAAAAAGTTACATTTACCCCAGTGTTCATTGCAGCACTATTTACAGTAGCCAGGTCATAGAGGTAACCTAAATGCCCATCAGCAGATGAATGGATAAAGAAGAAGTGGTACATATATACAGTGGAATATTACTCAGCCATGAAAAGGAATGAAATTGAGTTATTTGTAGTGAGGTGGATGGATCTAGAGACTGTCATACAGAGTGAAGTAAGTCAAAGAGAAAAACAAATATTGCATATTAACTCATATATGTGGAACGTAGAAAAATGGTACAGATGAACCAGTTTGCAGGGCAGAAATAGAGACACAGATGTAGAGAACAAACGTATGGACACCAAGTGGGGAAAGTGGCAGGCGTGTGGTGGTGGTGTGATGAATTGGGAGATTGGGATTGACGTGTATACACTAATATGTATAAAGTGCATAACTAATAACCTGCTGTATAAAAAAATAAGTAAAAGAAAATGCAAAATTTCAAAAAAACCCAGGGAATAAAAAGGATAAAAAATGTATCATAATTAGAAGGTGATAAATGTTATGAAAAAGATTAAAAAGTAAAACAGGTTAATGGGATTGGGATTTGGAGGCTGGTGGTGGAGACAGATAGAAGTATTCAGTAGGGTGGCCAGGGTAGGCCTCCTTGAGACCACGTTTCACTTTGAGGAAGTGAGATATGAGGGAAGAATTGAAGAAGCTCTCTACTGACTAGCCGACTAGATATCTCTAGTGATATCTGGAGGGACAGCATTCCACGCAGAGGGAGCTGCCAGAGCAAAATGGTCTTAAGTGAAAACATGCAGGGAAGCCGGCGTGGCTGGATCTGAACGAGCAGATGGGGAGGAGTACAGGGAGCAATGGGTGCCGGATCCTCTAGGCCTTGTAAGCAAAGTGGGGAGTTGCTGAAGTGTTTCAAGCATGTTAATGATATGATCTGATGTACATTATTGCTGCTGTGTTGAGACTGATCTGAAGGGGGATAGAATAGAAGCAGAGAGACCAGTTAGGAAGTTTTTCAGTAATTCACACCAGAAATACTGGTTAAATCAGGCCTGTACTAGTGGAGTTGGTGAGAAGTGTTTGGGTTCTGGATATATTCTGAAGGTAGACCCAGCAGAATTTTCTCATGGATTGGATGAATAACTAGAAGGAAAGAATAACCATTAACTGAGACAGAAAATGCTGCTTCTCCTTAAAACCACTTACCTGTATTTTCTATATTTTAAAACACTGTATGATTCTTTTTCTCAATAAGGAAATAAACCCTTAAGATGAAAATTAATTATATGCATGATTGACTTGCAGATAAACAGCATCTCTTTTTAAATTCGATATATACTTCTAGATATGTTTGTTTCATTTTACAGGAAAATATTTCTCTTCTCTGAATAACTATAGTTGCAGGTCCTAACCAAAAATCTGTTGCCTCTTTGGAGCAAATAGAAATAGGAGGAGAGAATGGAACACGTGATGAAACCAATAATTGAAGTTCAGTAGAGGGGCAGTAATATTAAAAGAATATAAAGCTTTCAGTGGAAAATAGACAAAATAACTCTTTCTAGGGCCTTTCTCTGATGATTATGGAAGTTTAGATAAACTTATTTATTCTTTTTTCCCTCTTTTATTTCTTCTGTGTTGCTCATTGTTCTTCTTTGTATTGATTCCAGTGAATCTTTATTGTAGGATTGCTTCTAAGGCTGCCATAGACTTTGATAGAGCACCTTAACGAAGGGAAATAAAATTACTACAGGTTCAAATTACCTTCTAGTATAGAATGGTTCCTAGTCTTTGTGTGTCTTTTTGACATGGCAATTTTGGGAGGGATAGTGGGGAAAGGGGAGTGGCCCAGTGTGTTACTATAAGGGAGCATCATTTGTGCACCATTTTCTAGAGATTTGCATGTATTAGGTCTTCATCTTTCAAATATAAGTTGAAAATATTGTCATGAATAAAATAAAATTAATTTAAGCTGGTATCTGATTCACAGAATCTTTTTGTTATTTTGTATTTCTGAAGTGGTCAATGGATACTCAAATTGTAATATTCTCATGAAAACTTTTTAAACCCCAAATTGGACCTTCATAAATTTGAATGCATAAGAAGTACTTATCTAGGGAATAATTGAAAAAAGAAAAAGTCAAAGCGAAGAGTTTGAAAAAGGACAAGATATTGGATTGGCCAAAAAGTTCGTTCGGGTTTTCCATAAGATGTTATGAAAAACCCGAACTTTTTGGCCAACCCAATACTTCTCAAAGGTATTACTAAAGAGAAAGCAGCAGTGGTGCTAGAAATGCTACAAATGACAGTCTGAGGTGGACAAATAAGAGGAGCTAGAAACAAGGTTAATGGGAGAGGAGAGGAAGGGCAGTAGAGTGTGCATTATCGTTGGGAAAACATTGCCAAGAGCTCACTGAAGGGGTAAAAGTGAATGGAAGGAAAAGTAAAGAAGACAGTTTGCTATCATAGCATCACCTGTAATGTTTCTGAAATCTTCTGGGCTTACCAGCTTGGAAGAATCAAAATACTATGTGGAATTTTTTTTTTTTTTCAGTTTGAAAAGAACTATGGGGTCTAAGTGGTTGAATTTTATTATTGGTTAATATTTCTGTAAAAATGAATTAACTTGCATTTCTAATTTTTATTGCATTTCTGTTTGAATAGTCTACAAGTCTGTATTAGGAATCTCAGAGGGTAAAAATTACTTTATCTGTCCCTGTTCCCCACGCCCTGCCTCCCCGCCCCCTGCCCCTTGTGCCCAATGTCTCCAAGGTCTACATTTTAGGAGGGAATTCTGTAGATGAATACTGCATAAGTAGTTGAATGGTGCTACAACATATTCCTAAACCCTCATTTAAACTTGAAATTTGGGAGACCAAAACACAGCACACTACTTTCGCATCTCTCCCTACTCTTCAAACACTGACTTTTTCTCAGTTTTATATAAGTTTATTTGGAATCACTTAAACATAATTCTCAGAAGTATAACATTAACATCTAGGTAATTGGCTTTTGGTAGAAAGGAATCCATGGTGTTATCCTTTTTTCTATTTTTTAGTTTTTTGAATGACTGAATAGAGGCATTGAAGTAATAAAGTGAGCAAAGCTTGATTTAAACTCAGTGTCTAACCAAATTCTTAGCTCACGGAACACATTTTTAATTAAATTTTTACAGAAACTGCTACTTCCTGTTTCGTTACGCCTTTAGGGGAGCATTCTCTTTTTAGTAAAGATTAAGAAACTTCTTACTGGATAATTGAAAAGAAATGATAGAGTAGACCTGTTAAACCATTACCATCTTTTACTATCACTCTACATTTTACAGTGAAAGCAGTGTGGTAGACATCAATAGCAAACACAGCAAATCCTGTTATTTTAGAAATACTGTAATTCATATAGGAGAATGTGGTTTACAATTTTTGAGTCTGTCCGTTTTAAGTATAGTGCCCAGAAATGCCTTGGATGTAGGATGCATCTGGTGTTCAGTATTGTGAGGCTCTAATCAGCTAAGTACCATAATCCTTCTTACAGGGTACATTCTTACTTGACCTGAGCTATATACAGGCACATAGTAACGGCATTAAGGAATAACCTTTTTCTTAACAGTCCCATCACTAGAGGATTTTATGACTCCATCCGTGAAATGAGTTTTGTTTAATGTGTAACTTTTTTGGTAATTGAGTTTTGAAATAAAATGATTGTGAGCAAGTAGAGACTTTCAAATCATCTGATTAAGGATGGCTCCTATGATTTTGCTAGAGCTAGAAGGATTAAATGAAAGCACTGCCCGGCATAGTGCCGATGTATTTTTGTCAACATGATGCTTCATGCTCGACAGATGTGCATTGGTTGAGCGAAAGGTAAAAATATAAAAATGTGTTGAATACTGTGAAATGTAAAAAAAGATTGTTTTTTTTTCATGTTTTATGATGAATATAAATTGTTTGATTTGTAAAAATCCCTTTTTGTAGGAATTATAGGAATAGAACCTACATATTTTATGTTTTACAGGATCGTATGCTTCTGTTAAATCCTTGATTTAATGTGTCTTAACAGCTTCAAATTTCAGAATTTGATTGCAATGTTATGTTTAAACTGTATGGCTAGCATTGTGTAATTGAATTAATGAAGTATTTCAATTTATTTAGCAACATCATGCCTTATTAAGATTTTAAAAAGTTGGAGGTTTTTTCAAATTATTGACTCTTCAAATGTCATTTCTATTCTTTTATATATCAAATGACAATTATTTAATAATCTCTACTAATTAAACATTATGAGTAAGAGATTTTCATGTAGGTAGTGCTTAATTGTAATAACATAGGTTTGAATTTACAGAAATTCGTAATCTTCAAATTCTTCTCTTCTCTCAATGTCATTATGATTCTTAAAATTTGCATAAGTCTTAAGAGTTAAAAATATATGAATATTAAAACTTAAGTTTCCACGTAACTTTTCACTGTCCTTGTAAATGTTTTCAAATGTTTACTGGATTATATTTTCAGAAACTTGATGATTATTTTATAGCATATATGGTCAGTATTCTAGGTAGTATAATAACACAAACCACATAGGATGTTAAAGTTTGTAAATATTAAAATAGAAACTAATATTAAAAACGTCATGAATTAGTATACAGTATATAAATTGAGACTGCCTTTGGGAAATTGTCAAAAGTGGCTTTAATTGGGAAAGAATCTTTTAATTTGGAGTTTCTCTATTAGTCAGTATGATTTTTAGACATGGCATTTTAAAGCGACTAATTGGTAGAGTTTCTTGCTCAACCTATTATGCCTAATCAGACATTTATAATGGAGTGGGTGTGAATATACAGCTAGAATATTTAGAAATAGGTTGAATAATTAGTCCAGATGACAAAAAACTTATCAGCAGTGAACAAGAAATGCTACTGATTAAAGTAGATTTAGGGGCTTCCCTGGTGGGGCAGTGGTTAAGAATCTGCCTGCCAGCGCAGGGGGCACGGGTTCGAGCCCTGGTCGGGGAAGATCCCAAGTGCCGCGGAGCCACTAAGCCCGTGCGCCACAACTACTGAGCCTGCGCTCTAGAGCCCGCGAGCCGCAACTACTGAAGCCTGTGAGCCTAGAGCCTTTGCTCTGCAAAAAGAGAAGCCACTGCAATGAGAAGCCCACTCACTGCAACTGAAGAAAGCCCGCGGACAGCAACGAAGACCCAACGCAGCCAAAAGTAAAAAAAAAAAAAAAAAAAAAAGATTTAGGACATTTCTTTATGTGAATTTTCTATAAACTAGTTCCAGTTAAGACCCCTATAATATGGTGAAAGAGAAAATAATTGTAGCAACCTAGGTTTTAATAAAGAGAAGTAAGAGGAACAGATATTAGGTAAATACAAAGTGAATATAATACTGATAGTGTTATATATTAGAACTAGAGATTGATTGATGAATAGGAGTGAAAATTAAGGCACTATATGTCACAAATACATTTTATTCTAAAAAAGTCATAATTCTGGATTCTGCCTTTTAATTTCTAAGGGTCTTTGAAGGATTAAGTGAAATATAACATCTTAGATGAATTGCTATGTTCTTCTGAATTAAAATTTATGGGTTAAATACTGTTAAATGCTTTATGATTGTTCAGAGAAGTGTACAGATTATCACTTTTTTTATTATTCTTTTTCCTATTAAATGTTTTCCATTTGATAATAATAAATGCTAGGGCCTGCTTATAAAGGCCAGTAGGGAAAATAAAGGTTAAAGATATAGTACTTATATTTTCATGGATTTTCTTCAGTTTCTGAAAAAATATAGTGTCTAAGATATATAGCAATTTTAAGTTAAAGAAAGTATGTATGAAATAATTAATGATATGACTGGTAAAAATTGTTTTGATGAGTATTTGAATATTTTGGAGTAACTGATAGCAGATTCATCATTGTTTGGTAAGAGTATTCTTAGAATAAAATCTTGCCTTGCTTCTAACATGGCTTTAATAAATATACTATCAGGTACTCTACCTGAAAGCATAGAGTTAAGGAACAGTGACAATAGTCATCCCAATTTCAGAAATTATGTTAAGGAACAGTGACAATAGTCATCCCAATTTCAGAAATCATGACCAGTGTTCTATTTTTACTTAAATCCAGTACAAATCAGCATCTACAGTCTGATTCACATGCTTCAGGCAAATTTTGTAATCTCTAGAACAAAGTGATTTCTGGATTTAATATTGGATTCAGTTTTCCTAAGGTATGATCTTTAAAAAGCACTTGAATAGCTTGCTAAGGTCTAATTAATAATAGAATTTCTTTTAGAATTGAACTGTATAATAATAAATATTTTTATTTATCAATACAATGGAATATATATTTCCTGTGTTATAAAGGTTCACTATATTCACTTTCACCCTACTTACTTTCAAAAATTTATGTTAATTCCTCAGGGATGAAGTGTTGCTTTTTTTCTCCCCATTTCTGTCCATACCCAGCATGATGTTAAATGTATTACTAGAAATCCCTAATTTACAAAGAGATTTTTTTCTAAATGTTTAGTTCTAAAGGGATTGACACTCAAAATACATTTTTGCCAAATAAGTCATTTTATAGACAATAGTCTGAAGTTCAACAAAAGCCAAATTAACATACAATAGAGCTAAATTACACTACTAATAATAGTAGTTTCTTCATTGCACTTAAGGCCCTATTACTGCCATGGGAGTAGTAGGGGAAAGAGAAGATCTAGACTATTTTAGCACATCAATGGGTTTGAGTACAGAAGAAGAGAGCAAGCCATGAAAAGTAGAGATAATCTAAGGGAGAATTAATCAATCGGTTCTTTAATTCAGAAGATTGAGCACCTACTATCTGCCATCCTCCTTAGACCCAGGTTGCCTGTTCTCTTGAAACTTAACATTTAAGGAGTATTATAGACATTTCTGGATAGAAATAGGTAAGATTACCTAGGGAAGAAGTGCAGTGAGGAAGAAGGCCATCATTAAGTTGAACGTCCTTCAAAATAGCCAATTTTTCCCTGAACATTTTCTGAAATTTTTTACTTCACTTTCTTGTATGGCTTTAAGTTCCACATTTTAGAGATTAATTTGTGTTAACAATCTTAGGCATGTAAGTATTTTTGATAATATTATAAAACCAGTGTCCATTCATTCTGACTTAGTCTGCTTGTTTTTCTTTTGACTTTCAACTGAGATAAAATATAATGAAGTATTTACCAAATATGGTAAATTACAGTTTACTCATTTGGGAGCATGAAATCTTTTGAAAGAGAGGAGCATGGGAAAAAGGCTCAGTGGACTGCTTTTAGATGGGTTCTAGAGATGAACTACCCTGGAAAATCCTTGATTCAATAAAATAACAAGAATTCAGTAAATTTATATTTTATAAAACAGCTTTGATTAAAAAATAAAATAAGGGAAAGAAAAGAAAAGAATAGCAACTTAATGAGAATACCCAAAACATCTCCAGTAAAGCTGTATGTTTTACATAAATGGGCTGCATGTCATGTAACTATGCTCTTCAGGTCTTAGTTCAAATGTACTTTTTTAGAAAGAACTTCCTTATTGAAAGTAGCTTCACTCAGTCACTTTTTGTAATTTTACCCTGTTTCAGTTTTCTTCTATAGGACTTATTACTATATGAAATTACCTTAATTTGTTTATATGCTTACTGTCTATCTTCCCTACTAGAAAGAACTTCTTGAGGGCTGAGACCTTATGTGTCTTTTCTCTGTTACATTTCCAGCAACCAGAATCATACCTGGCCCATAGTAAGCACTAAATAAATATTCGTTGAGTGACTGAATAAATACTGGAGGTACAAAGGTGTGTTAGACATAGTCCTTTCTGGTTCAAAATTTGAAGTCTAGTGGACAGTACAGAACACTAGTTAGGTAATTGTCTGTAGGATGAGTAGTAATATGCTGGGGAAACACAAAGGCACAAAAGTGAGCTCTAGCTGATGAGCTGCTCTTACTGGCCTATTGTAATGAAGTAATACTGCTTTCATTTAGCAAATCACATTTTACTTCCTTTTTTATGTTTCCAAAATTCATATGCTTATATATAGCTATAAAATTTCCTATTCAGTCCACACTGAATTTTAAGGAAATTAAAATTTATTTAATTAAGCGATCTCTAAATGAAATTAAAAAAATTCTTTTCTTATGTACCATATAAATCTGAGAAACACTAGACTTACTCTTGAAACAGTATCAATTTCTTTATATTAAATTAGATTTATGAATAACACATTTTTAGAGAAAATATATTTATTAACTTAGATTGGAAAAAATTGTTATATTATTTTAAACATACTGAAATGAATTTGAATTCCTAACATAAATTCTACATCTAATCTAATGGATGTTAGATGGTCAGTTTGAGAAGGAACTAATTTAATTGCTTATTCTTTAGAGTTCCCTAGAGAAATTCTCACTTATCTCAGTTAGTATATATATTTTTAATATAGTTAGCACTAAGTAGCTAGTTAATGAGATGTGAGTATATTGAAAATTGGCACTAGTCAGTTAATTACATCTTGATAAGAGCATCCTTATTATTTTTTGCGATGCTTTAAGCTTTCATTTAGGCATATTAACTTGATGAAGTTGTGTTATCAATGTTATAAAATCATAATCTCTAAGAAATGAAAGAGGGTTTTAGAATCATTCAGCTTCTTATAAGGGTCATCTCTTAATCATTCCTGTATTCCTAATCTATATTATAGTGTGTGGCATTTAGTTCTTACCTAATCATATTTGTTAAAATAATATTTGAGTTAATGTGTATAATCTATGTCTCTCACTTTAAAGCACAGACTCTCAAAGATTAAATGGCTTTATAGGTTCAAGTAACTGGTTAATAGCAGAAGTAGGACTAAGAAACCCAGATCCCTTAACTCTAGTTTTCTCTTCATGATACATTGCTACCATACTAGAGTATATTTTCTTTATTCATATGTATAAAAATAATGACAAAAAGTAAAATGAATTATGCATAACAGACACATAAATAGGATATTATGTAGGTTAATACTGTATAATTTATTTTGAGTGCTCTGTTTTGATTGTATATTTTAAACTGTAGGAATCTATGGTGTTATGTAACAATTGTAACCTAAAAGATTTGTAATAAAGTCCTAAATGTTTTATATGTAAATGTAAAAAGAAAAGCGCATACACTTGCTTAATCATAAAACATTTCAGGGAACAGGCCAGCTCCTTCATTTACTGCAATACTTTTCCCTTCATGGCTCTAGGTTAGAGTCAACCCTAGCAATGCACATGTGTGAGATTTGAAAGGTAGAAGAGTTATAGAAACCATGATTGTCAAGCAGAGTTGTTGGCAGGCAGATAGGCAGATGTGAAAGTCTTAGTGGCTCCTAGATGAAACTCCTTTTAATTGACTACCCTAATGCTGTAGGCAGCTGAGGTAATTGGTGGCAAATTCCTCAAGACTTATTGAATTCACAGCAGTTTCCTAATGACCATTTTGAGAACCCTGTCTTTGGTTCTCCAGGCTAAGAACAGCATTATCTTCTCTGATGTTCATTCCTTAGCAGGTTCAACCGTTGTGTAGTTTTGATTTCTATATTGAAACCCTGACTCCCTGGAAAACCTAGAGTGACTTTTGTTTCTGTTAAGGAACGCTAACTGATGCATTAGCAGACTGCATTCCAGATATGGGGGAAAGGGACTAACTAGGTGATGCAAAAGAAGATTGAGAGGAGAATGATGCTGCTGCTGGGTTGGGTCACTCCATGTGTATCCTTTCTCTGCTCTTTCTTTTGGAATCAAAAAAAAATTGTCTAAGAAATTCTCAACTGAGCTATCTAATCTTGGTCATCTTTAACTTCAACTGACCCAACTATTTCATGTGTCCCGGCAAAATCTCTGTAACAGTTATTCTAAACCTTTTCTGTCACCTTCAGGATTCCAGTTCCATTGCTTCTCATGGCTAGTGATTGCCATTATCTGAGTTTGTGCCAGAGAAGAGGACAGCGTGAATATTTTGTTGACAAAGAGTATGATGTGTGATTTCAAGTTCTACCAGATTGTACTGGTGTTAGAGGGGCAGGTTGAAAGCTTAACAAACACTCGCTTCTTCTGAGTCTGTAAGGACATATTAGGAGTCAGCTATGAAGACAGAGAAGTGTCATGGAGCTGGCCTTAATTTAATGAAGATGGAATAAAAATAGATCTTTCTGACTTTTTTCAATGAACAAATCATTCTAGTTGGCATTTATTTAAATTGATTATCTCAAGTTAGAGCAGTAAAGGATTGGAGATATAATGATAAGATGAAGATTTAGATGAACCGATACTAGGAGTGATCTAGGTAGACGTTGAATGAAAAATGATTTTTAAGAGCCAGCCCTTAGTTTCAGTTGAAAGCATTCAACTCTTGAGCTGAATCAGTTTGGCTTCATCACGTTTTCAAGTGACTATGAAATCAAGGTGTCAGGAATAGAGAGAAAGGAAGGTGGAATTTTTCTAAGCTTCTGAATAACAATTGGGAGATAGCTTCAGTGTATTGAGCCAAGCAAAGAAATTAGAATAAAAGTTCTTTTGCTGCAGTAGAGTATGATGTTGATTATCTAATTTCAGGGCCAATGTATATTCCATATGGGCGTGCCAGGCATTTAAGAAGCATATTAAAAATACCTTTTAAATTTCCTATTTGAACTGAATAAAATGAATATTAGTAAAACTTTTGTTATGGTCTGATTTTAAAATGAAATAAAAAAAAAAAAAGGATCAAAAGAAGTATTTGAATTTATCCATCAACCTGCCAGTGAATCAGTAAAATGTGAAATTGCCTAAATTCTGCTCTTTTCCTCATTCTTTTCCTTTGGTTACTTAGGAAAAGAAGTCCATCAGTGTCCAGAGATCAAAATAGAAGATACGACCAAAGGGAAGAAAGGGAATATCCACAGTATGCTACTTCGGACAGCGCGATGCCTAGATCTCCATCAGATTATGCTGATAGGAGGTCTCAACGTGAACCTCAGTTTTATGAAGAGTCTGATCATATAAATTATAGAGACTCCAACAGGAGAAGTCATAGACATTCCAAAGAATATATTGTAGATAATGAGGATGCAGAGAGCAGAGATGAATATGAAAGACAAAGGAGAGAGGAGGAATACCAGGCACGCTATCGAAGTGATCCAAATTTGGCCCGTTATCCAGTAAAGCCACAGCCCTATGAAGAACAAATGCGTATCCATGCTGAAGTGTCACGAGCCAGGCATGAGAGAAGGCACAGTGATGTTTCTTTAGCAAATGCTGAACTGGAAGACTCCAGGATTTCTATGCTAAGGATGGAACGACCGTCAAGGCAAAGATCTGTATCTGAACGTAGAGCTGCCATGGAAAATCAGCGATCTTATTCAATGGAAAGAACTCGAGAGGCTCAGGGACCAAGTTCTTATCCACAAAGGACCACAAACCATAGTCCTCCTACCCCCCGGAGGAGTCCAATACCCATTGATAGACCAGACATGAGACGTACTGACTCGCTAAGGAAACAACAGCACTTAGATCCTAGCTCTGCTGTAAGGAAAACAAAACGTGAAAAAATGGAAACAATGTTAAGGAACGATTCTCTCAGTTCTGACCAGTCAGAGTCAGTGAGACCTCCACCACCAAAGCCTCATAAGTCAAAGAAAGGAGGTAAAATGCGCCAGGTTTCATTGAGCAGTTCAGAGGAGGAATTAGCTTCTACACCCGAATATACAAGTTGCGATGATGTTGAGATTGAAAGTGAGAGTGTAAGTGAAAAAGGTAAGCACTATATTCTAATCACACATTTTCCTGTAATTGATTAGATAAGGGTTTTCTTTTTAGGTTGTATTTCTGAGTAGACATTTAATTGTTAGACATTACTACTTTTACTTTTAAGTTCTTTAATGATAATTGTTATGTGAAGAAAATTTCAAGTTATAAAAAGTGAATGTCTTCGGTAATTCATGTAGTAGAAAAGTCTATTGACATTTTTAAGAATTGGTTTTTGCTTTGTTTCTGAAAATGTTCTTGCATCACTTGATGGCATATTTAAAAATACCTATTAGCTATAGTTGTAAAAATAACGTTTTTTGTGTGTTTCCTTTTAAAAGGAACAATATGTTTACTATAGAACATCTGAAAAATTGCTCAGTGTAAAGAATGAAATACAAGCTATCCACAATCCTTTCCCCCATATATAGCTATTGCTAACATTTTGTTGTATTTTCTTCCCTTTTTCCAATGCATGTGTATTTTACATATCTACAAAATTGGTATCATACTATATAATTTTGTGTTCTGATTTTTTTCAGTTGATATCATACCATTAACTTTTCTCCAAGCCTTTAGATGTTCTTCAGAAATGTTTTAAATGGCTGCACTGATGTTCTATCATAAGGCTGTACCACAAACTATTCATCTATCTGGGGTCATTGCAGTTGCTTCCAGTGGCTGGTATAAATAATATTATAATGGCTATCTCTATACATAATTTTTTGCCTGTTTTCTGAGTATTTCACAAATACATATTTGTGCTTTGATTCTTTTAAGCTTTTAATTCAGATTACCAACCTGCTCTCCAGAAAGATTATAACACTCCATTCTCCTGTCAGATGTGCTTGAGTTTTCAGTCTTGATACACCAAATTTTTGCCATTTGAATAGACCACAAAAGATAGAATCTGTCATTTTAATTTGAATTTGATTGTGAAGATGAATGTTTTGTGTGTTTGTTGGTGTTTGATATATACTTCTATGAATTGTCTTGTTCATTGCTTTTATTTCTTCTGCCCATGGTCCTATTGGGTATTAATTAGTTTTGCTCTTATTGGTTTATAAGATATTTTTCTGTGGTTAGAATTTAACCCATTTAACTGTCATCTGTTCCAAATGTATTTCCCATTTTGATGTTTAGCTACTAATTTTCTTTGGTCATTTGGAAATACTGAATTTAGTATAGCTAAGTCTTTGCATATTTGGTGATTTTTTTCCCATTCCTTTTAACCCTAGAAACTCTTTATTCATCCCCAAATCAGTTGAATATTTAACTGTATACTTTCTCATGTTTTTATTATTTATTTTTTTAAACTTTAACTTTTTAATCTTTCTGTAATTTATTTTGGTGAATGCCACAATACACCTGATGGATATCTATGGAGATTAAGAAGATAAACTAACTCAAAGTTAATTTGTAAGTGCATAGCCAAAAGGTAGATTTACAAATGGGAATAAAGGAGAGTTTTTTGTTTCTTGATAAATTGCAACATGTAAAATGCTTACGATAGTAATTCCTTCTAGTTGCAAAAATATTTCCTTGTTAATTATGGATAAAACACTATATTGAGCATTTGCCTAAAGAAAAAAGATTGTTTTTAATGGAAAACTTAGTATCCAAGAAACATATCTAGTATATATCAAGGGAAAAATCTTTCAGATTTCAGTTTGTGGGATATTTGAGAGGGTGTTTAGCTAGCTGGATGAAAAATTGAAAGCAGAGTTAAATTATAGACTAGTTGTTGAAGTTAGTTTGGTAAATAGGAAACGTTAACCTTAACTTACATTGAAGTCTCTGTTAAATTGAACTAGAATATAGTAGATGATGCCTAGATATTGCTATTTAGAATAGCTTTAAAATTTTAATGATGAAATTGGTTCAATGGATAGAAAAATACAAAGCTTTGTGAAGGACATATTGCCATTAATTGGTAAGAGGTATATCAGAGCAAATACCCTAATGGTGTTACAAATGTTTTACAAACCAATTTTATTTGACTTATAAAAGCATTGAAATAGCAGAAAAGTTGGGTCTAAGTCTATTTCAATATTTTGAGAAGTATACAGTAGATTCATTCATTCATTCTTTATATCATTCAACTAAAATATATTAAATATCAATAATTATAGTACTAGAGTATGAAACATGAACTATGAAAGCATTTCCAATCACCCTAGAATTGCAGCTTTGTGGAACAGGAGTAAGAACTGTGCTGAAAATTTGACTGCATTTATGCTAGCTGACTCATCCAAGAAAATTGTACGTAGGATGGACTTTTGTTTTTGTTAGCTTGAACTTGGAGCTGTCTGTCTGTTTTCCTTTCTAGGATGTATCCATGAGAAGGGCTTCTTGAGGAATTACTTGGGATATGGGGAGATGTGTTTCAAAGCAAAAGAGCAGCTCAAATTATTGCCATCCTTAACCGCATTCTCCCTGGTACTGATTATTTGCCTCTTTTTGTAGGGTTTAGGTTGGTAAAGATCTCTTTCAGGAGCAAGTAGTCAGCCTGACAAAATAAGCATGGAATACTAGAGTGCAAGAATGTTGTTAACTCTTTCAACAGAGGATCTAATGAAATATAAGTGAAGGTTTCATAGGGATCTAAGATGCTCCTGATACTTTTGTCCAAATCTTGAAATATATAATTACCTTAATTCATAGAATGGATTGTTGAATAAAATAGTAAGATCATGAAAACTGTGAACTTTAATGAATGGTCCAGATGATAAGAAAAGTTAGACTGTATGTAAGATGAAGGACATCAAAAAAAGGAAACTAAAAGAGAATAAGAGGATGCTAAAATTCTAGGTTTAGAATAAATGGAATACATTTCAATCTCTTCAAGCCAAATGCATTTTAGATATGATTATATATGTAGAACCTAGAAAAATGGTACAGATGAACCGGTTTGCAGGGCAGAAATAGATACACAGATGTAGAGAACAAACATATGGACACCAAGGGGGAAAAGTGGCGGGGGGCTGGTTGCGGGATGAATTGGGAGATTGGGATTGACATGTATACACTGATGTGTATAAAATGGATAACTATTAAGAACCTGCTGTATAAAAAATAAATAAAATAGATATGATTATATCTTACACAGTAGTACACATATTCAGAAGTGTGTGTGTGCATGCGTGAATGTGCACACAATGTTCAAAGAGTCAGCAGTTCAATCGAGTTTAAATTTTTTTCTTACAGATGATTGTAAATGCCACTTTATATCAGCATATTCTACTCTATACATGTTGAAAATTTTTTAAAGAAAATATTTATTTCCCATGGGGCCATTGCCCTTTGCTTTGTTATTAAGGATACCTAGGTTTTGATTAACCTAGAATTTGGGCCTCATATCCTATTCTTGAGATAGTAGAAGGGGCAAGTCTCCAAATTTTACTGAGGAAACAGGAAATATGTGTTTCTAATTTTAAACTTTATGTATTTTTTCAAAGAAATAATAAGTGACAATAAATTATATCTTTTTATTTATTTGATTCAACAAATTTAGGGAGCCAGTTCCAGCCACTAAGCTAGGTACTTGGATCCTGTGGTATAAAAGACATATGCCTATTTTTGTTTTGCTTTAATCTGGGAAAGTTTTAAAATTTCACCTTTATTTTTGGAGAATAATTTCTTTGGATATAGAATTCTTGGTTGACAGAGTTTTTCCCCCTCTCTCAGTACTTTGCATATGTCTTTGCAGTTTTTTCTGGTGATAAGAGGCTTACCTTCCGATGGGTTGCTGCTGTGTCTGCGTAGTCTAATTGCCATCTAGAGATATGGACAGAAATTGTGCTCAAATATTCTCAGCTTTTAAGGCTTTCACCCTCTGCTAATCAATCTGTGTATAGTGTTGGGGACACATTCAGAGTTCAGCCAGTTTTCAAGTCACTTGCTTGGATTTTACTTTCTACTGGAATATCTCAGGATCTACCCTGAACATGGTATAATTTCCTAGTCAGTATGGTATGTGGGGAGAGTTTATCAAGTTTTTTTTCTGTGGGTCTCTCATTTCCAGGGCTTCCCTGTCAAATTCTGGCTGGTCTGCTATTCACCGTATGTGCAACTGCAATCTTAGGCTAGCTAAGCTGCTGGTTCTCTCTTTCTTTCCTATTGGGTTTGCTTCTTCTAGCTGACAGAGCCATGGGTTTTCAACCCACCCCAAGTCAAGTAGCAAAGCTGCTGGTTTTCCCAGCCTTGTGCTGCTGAAACTATTGATCCTTTATGTATGTATACCAGAAGGGGGCTGTGGGAGCAGCTCCAGGTAAGAAGGTCACAGACTTCTGTTGTTATTTTCTGAAACTCTAGCATTTTTCTCAATTTTTTAATGTGGCTTTGTTTGATTTCCACAGCCATGCAATTGTTGTTTTTGACAATTTCATCCTGGCTTCTACTTGGTTTTTTGTAATGAGAACTAGTTGACACTTCAAGCCACTGAGCCACAAGTTCTTCCTTTATCATGATTTTGTGAGTCTGGAACTCACGCAGGGTTCAGTTGCGTAATTTTCTTCTTCATAGAGTGTTATGTGGAATATAGTCAAAAATACTGTAATAATTTTGTATGGTGACAAGATGGTAACGAGACTTACTGTGTTGATCATTTTGTAATATATAAAAATATTGAATCACTATGTTGTACACCTGAAACTAATACAATATTGCAAGTCAATTATACTTCAATAAAATATAAAATGAAATAAAACAGGGATGTAATGTGTTAAATAAAAAATAAGGATGCAGGATGATGCATCCTTATTTTTTATTTAATCTTTACCAGTTGGGGAGGGTATTTTCAGAGGTTTCCAGTTGGCCCATTATGATAGTTTTTGTTTGTTTGTTTTTTAGGCCGCACCATGCGGCATTTGGGATCTTAGTTCCCCGACCAGGGATCGAACCCGTGCTCCCTGCAGTGGAAGTGTGGAGTCCTAACCACTGGACCGCCAGGGAAGTCCCCATTATGATAGTCCTTAATCCCACAGGCCAAGGAATATTAGTTCTTCCAAATGCCAAATCTGTCTGTTTGGGGACTGCTGTAATTACCACTGTTAGAACTTGATAAATTAGTAACAACGTCTGTGAGGGAATAAGGGCAGAAAGACTTTGAAGAGGAAGTTAAATTGTGAACAGATACCTCAGCCAATCCCACAGGAGTTTGAAGCCGGTGTAGATCTTCAGAGATGACCTAACTGAGGCAGGGGCCAGGAGGGCTCCATATGGCTGCCGCCTGGGGAGGGAGCATAACTTCTTGGGTAAAGGACTCAGCTATGAGCACTGAGCATGCAATCCTTGGGGGCAGCTTGAGGAATGAGTGCAGTTCTGAGGGGTTCATACGGGTGGTATACAACAACATCCACTAGGATTTTGTTCTGAGTATTGTCCCCTTGTGTTTACAGGAGGGATATAACAATTTTAAGCATCCTGTACTCAAATACCCTTTTGAAACTGAGAGGAACTTTTCTAGAAGTCTCCTCTGTATACTTCTTCATGTGTTTTTTGGGCCACAATTGTTATTCATGCCAGTTCCTAACTAATCGCTGGCAATGGAGTTAGAATTATCAAGATTGGCTTAGAGTTCACAGTTCTAAGGGGATAGGAAGTAATTGCTGGGTAGAGAACCAATTATGCCTGCCCAAAGTATTCATTGTAAGGGTTATAATAGTGCAAAACTGGAGAAAACTCACCTCTACAAAAATAATGTGCTGGAGCTGGTTGATACCAACTTGTGAGAACCAGTTGTGTGCATCTCTTCCCAATTCTGCATTCAGTGACACACTGTTGGTAGTTCAGAATTGGCTTAAGTGAAAGTATTTGCACTATGGAAGTAGGCAAATGTTACAAAATAGGACCTGTTTTCTCCTTAGAAAACAGGTTGTTAAAAATTAGTTACCATATCACTAAAATCTATTTGAAGTTTTGATAATTATGGAGGCTATGGTAGCAAGAAAAATTATCCAGGCTATAATGTAAACTTATTTTAGAAGCTGAATTAAAAGTTATATCTGCTATGTTAAAATGAGATATGCATATACAACTAGCAAGAAATAAGGATAAATTAGAAGTTTGGGGGGCAACAGTTTGTAAAAAAATTTTAAAGTAGAATTTCATTAGTATGGCTATAATGTTTATGTAATAAAAATGAAAAAAGGAAACTGTTAACTAAGTTGTCTTACCGTATTCCATCTTTAGTGATCATCCGCCATGCACTCTCAGAGTACATATCAAAAAATATTGTGAATATAATCTTATGCATTAGGTAGGTCATGCTTAATGCCTAAAAAATGTGAAGGAAAACCTTTATTTACTTTATAACAACATTCATTTCCCCATAACATTTTCCTCACGACACCATCAAATTTTCTAGGGTGTTGACTTTTTTTATGCTTTATGCTTCATGTAGGTCATGCTTAATGCCTAAAAAATGTGAAGGAAAACCTTTATTTACTTTATAACAACATTCATTTCCCCATAACATTTTCCTCACGACACCATCAAATTTTCTAGGGTGTTGACTTTTTTTATGCTTCATCTTTATATTTGCATTAAAATTCAAATAAAATTAAACTAGTCTTTCATTTACTATCTCCTTTTGATATGCATGCCTTACCCAGATCACATAGCCTTCCAGAATCTTTACAAGCTGGAAATAAGCATTTAACATGTAACAGTCCTTTCAGGAAATTTCTCAAGACTAACATTTTAATGGAATCTAATAGGACAATTCATTACTTGAGAAAACTTTTGACAGGCTACTTAAATGATTACTGTATCCAATAGATGCAAAACATTTTTTTAAAATGTTGATATCAAAATATAGCAAGCAGTCTCCTAGTTGATTTATCTTTATTTTTTGTCATATGCAGTGCTACTCTGCACAAAAGAGGGATTCCATTATAGTCTAAAATGGCCACTAGCACAAAATAAAAATTTCAAAAGAAAACTTTTCGCCTCCCAAATGTCAGTAACAATAATGAATTAAGATCTCTGATTCAAATATTCATTTGCAAATATTATATAAAATAATAAATGCTTTTTAAGGTATGCTGTATAAAATTTTTCCCTTTTCTGCTTATTTATTAAAAACTGAAATGAATGCATTTGTGGTGTTGATATTACCAAACTGCTATATTGGAATACATTTATTTGTAGTGAAAATATGTACCATCTTTAAATAAGACAACTTTGATTTTGAATTACAGGCCAGGCAAGTATATTCAAATGTAGGTATCAATAGCATATTCTGACCATTGGTTAACTTCTATTGATTGAGAAGTTTGACATTCACTTTGACAGATTTATTTGAATGAAGTAGTAAACAAAAGTAAACTAAATGCTGGCTAAATAGTCTTCATCTAATTTATTTTGAGACAACTGCAGTTGTTTCTGTGATCCAATTATACTTAGCTATGTTTGGAAAAATTACTTGTCATTGCACTTTGCTTCTTTTATTACCCTTTTGCTGAGCTGGTTCATATGCCCTCACCACATGCTCCATCTCCCTCTCTGTTCTTCCTCTTTTTCTCTGTATCTCTCTGCTTCCCACTGAGGCTTTCCTGTTCTCCATCTCTTTCTGTTTTGCTCCTCTGTTGTCTACCCCCACTTCATGCACTTGACACTTTTGTGTGGTGCCTTCAGTCAAGATTTGTTGTATTTCAGGTAGGCTCGTAAATTGTGTATCCTTTTCTTTTAATCCAACCCACCTTTATAATATAAATCTATTTTGTTTAAATCACACATCGAGGAACAGATTCTATTAATTAAATACTTCTAACGCTAGAAAATTAGAAGGGCTAGCGTAGGTACTTTTTGTTTAATAGTAGGCTACCTTGAGAACTCACAGAAAAGGAAAATATGTTGTACAACCAAATGCCCATTCCGCTTCACCCCCTCCCCTGCAGATTCCCTTTTGGTAGACTTTATATGAAATTAAGATTGTATTTAAGTGTGAATTTCCCCATGACGCAAGACTTTTAATATCAGCTTGATTACCTCACACAATTTTAATTATATTAAGTAACTAGTATTAGAAGCACATAATGCCACCATTCTATGTTTGAATTTACATGTTATTTATTAATAATAGCCTTGACTGCTTTAGTTGTTGGAAAGCTTTTAAATTTGTTCAGAAAAGAGTATAACATAGCTATTTAGTTTTATGAATTATAACTCATAGAGCCCATTAAAACTCATTGTCTTATTATGAAAATATATTGATTTAGGAAAGCATGCTTAACATTTGCTAATATTTTTTCCTGTTTTTATTCTATTTTGGAGTGGTTTCCAATAGTTAAAAATTGTATAAACATGATTTTTAAAATATTTGTAAGAGTGAAGACCCAAATCAAATGATTGATATTCAAATTATATTGATATATTGATATTATATTGGTATATATTCAAATTATAAAGATTAGCAGATGAGAAATGAAAATTAGAATTAATTAATAATGCAAAAGTCATTAAAGAGAAATAACTGTTAGGTTTCAGATATGATGAGTTTGATAAGAATCTAGCTTAACTGATGAAACATATGGTGATGTGAAAAAGCATATTTCTGCTTAAACTTCCATAAAATACAGATTATAATACCGATATTTTCTCAAACCTCACTCTCAAATTCTGTTTAATACAGTTTAATTCAGTAGGAAAAAAATGTATTTCATGCCTATTGTGTGCCTGATGCTGTGCTAAGTGTTATGTGTAAGATGAGCACAGCGTGATGTCTGCTCGAGAGAGAAGCTTGTAAGCAAACAAGAGGAATATAATATGTTAGATATGAAATAATTTAATACGAGACATCGATGTAATTTAGAGAAGGTATCGATAATTCTACCTTGACTTATCAGAAGGACTTTACAGAGGAGTTGCTATGTGCATTGAGTTTTGAAGTTTGAATAGAATTTTCCAGAACAAAGCAGGTATCGGATGGGGACAGGTGGTCATTCTACACATTGGAGTATAACCATTATGTCAGTAAGAACAGTTTTTATGGAGTACTGACTGTTTGCCAGACACTGCTTGACATTGGAGGGGGGCAAAGATGAAGAAAGACATTTCCTTTCCTTAAGAAATTAATAAGCCTTTGAGGAGCTAATGTGGTTGATAGGTTTATTAATTATCCTTTTTAGAGAGAAGCAAGTGGTATATTAGAGCGATGGGTTGAAAATACACACACCAGGTTCTTTTCAATGCTTTGCCAGTGATCCCATTGTAATCTTAAGAAGGTTATTTAACTTTCTGATCTTTAATTTCCTCTCAGAAATAAAGAAAATAGACTCAATGTGTTAAAAACTATGCCAAATGGAGCACCAGATTTCTTTTTCTTAGTTTTGAATTTTATTTTATTTATTTTTTATACAGCAGTTTCTTATTAGTTATCTTTTATACATATTAGTGTATACATGTCAATCCCAATCTCCCAATTCATCACACCACCACCACCACCACCACCACCCACCCCCAGCTTTCCCCCCTTGGTGTCCATACGTTTGTTCTCTACATTTGTGTCTCTATTTCTGCCCTGCAAACTGGTTCATCTGTACCACTTTTCTAGGT
>NC_041228.1:32790549-32952836 GCF_002837175.3 Physeter macrocephalus | reverse complement strand
TGAACATTGGGGTGCATGTGTCTTTTTGAATTATGGTTTTCTCTGGGTATATGCCCAGTAGTGGGATTGCTGGGTCCTATGGTAATTCTGTTTTTAGTTTTTTAAGGAATCTCCATACTGTTCTCCATAGTGGCTGAATCAATTTACATTCTCACCAACAGTGCAAGAGGGTTCCCTTTTCTCCACACCCTCTCCAGCATTTATTGTTTGTAGATTTTCTGATGATGCCCACTCTAACTGGTGTGAGATGATACACACACACAAGGTATGTGTCCCGAGAGAGACTGAGGAAGAAACCATGCTGTCCTTTTAAACCTAGCCTCAGAAGACAGAAATGTTACTTCTACCACATTCTGTTGGTCCTAGATCTTCCTGGGTTCAAGGGGAGGGAATATAGACATTGTCCTCTCAGTAGAGGGATGTCATTGTCACATTTTAAAAAGAACATGTGGAATGGGGTATGTAATGGTGTAGCCACCTTTGGAAAATACAATCCACTCAAGTGTTTATCCCAATTCCTGGCACAGAGTAAGTACTCAATAAGTGTCATTATTATTATTAAATAAAACCTGAAATGAGGCCTCAATTCTGGATAAGTACCTTAGGGTGGCAGTGATACCATAGGAGGTTATCATGTATAGTTATTCAATCAGTCTTTTATTCACTAATCACACTGTATTAGAAGGGAAAGGATCTTTGCAAAATGGTTCGCTTTGTAAAATGATTGGCTTCAGGTCATAATCCAGTTCACGGCCTGGATTTTGATTCTTGTCTTCTGATTCATAATTCTCTTTGAGTAGCTCCCAGGATTAAGTATAGTATTTCATCAAATCTACACATTTTCCCCACAGTTTTATCATCTCTGAAATTAGGGCAGAATTGCAGCAGTTTATTTTTTTCCCTTGGTAATACATAAAGCAATCAATGTTGTCTTACATCTCATGAAATTAGTTATGTGAATTGATAATAAAGATCAACAATTCCCAAACATTTTTTACAATATGAAACATAATTCATACTCAGGCCTTAATGCTTTCCTACTGAAGGGCAATTTCTAATTTCTTTTGGTAGTTTTACTCCTTTCCTTTCCCTCTCACTTAAGACATTAACTGAGATTTACATTAATATAGATGCAAAGTTGAAATTATTCTAATTTAAAATTTACTCTATTTTAAAATTTTGTTTGTAAAACTATGTTACTTTATCAGTAGTAGCATTACTTGTGACACACTTTACAACTGTGTTACAACATAGTGGTTGAGAACTACTGATCCAGATCATGAAACAATATCCAATTACAGATCTAGGAAAAGGTTACTTGTTAATAATCTACTACCTGCCATTTCCCAAATATATTATATATATTCATATTGGCAGCAGTAGCTTGATATATTCTCTTTTCTCTGCCAGGATTGTCCATTTGTTTTCCTCTAAGAAAGTAAAATCCTCCAATAAGTAAAATCTTACTGCATCTCTCAAGGTACAGTTTAAATATCACCTCTATAGTGAAGCATTTCTTAAGTTTTAAAAAATCTCTCCCCTTTCTGAATAATCAACATTTTTCATGAAATGCCATAGTTTTTTCATACTAAGAAGCAAATTTTCTTCACATTATAACATTTTGAAAATATAAATTCTTTTTGCCATCAAATGCTTGGCATCATTTAATGGTAGCATTTTTTCCTTTCTAGTGATATATAAAATAATTGTGCATATTTTAATTGATAGCAACTTAGCTGTAATGAAATAGGATAGCATGGATATATATTAAGATATGTTACACTAAGGTGTGCTGTCGTATATTTTACCTGTCTGTCTACCTTTCTTGAATGTAAGTTTCTTGAGGTCTTATTTGCACCCACAGATCCTAAAACAGTTTCACTCTGTGTAATCATTAAAATGAATTCTGATGTGTGTAATCTATACAATCATTTAATCAGTCACTTGTTATTAAAGAAGAATACATTGGTAATACCAAAGGAGCAAGATGTTTAAAAAATAAGCTAATTATGGAGAATAATTTACCTTCCTATTTCAAATATTGCATTTTAGCTAGCCTTGGTTTTGTTTTGGAACTTGAGAGTTGGTTGAAGCGTATCTGGCCCTTTAGATCTACTGACTTTTATGGTTTGGTCCCTATCTTTAAAATCTGCTGCTTCCAGAGCTGGCAATGCATTAGGAGCACATTACCACAAACTTAGTGGCTTAAAACAACACAAGTTTACCACCTTACAATTTCTGTTATTCAGGAGTCTCGGCATGGCTTCACTGAGTATTCTGCTTAGGATCTCAAGCTACAATCAGGTTGTTGCCTGGGCTGTGTTTCTGGAGGCGTGATGGGGGAAGAATCTAATTTCAGGTTCAATCACATTGTTGGCCGAATTCATATCTTTGTGATTGGATGCAACTTGAAGTTCCTAGATGGTGCCCATCGTTCCTAAAGACTGCCTGCTGTTCCTTGCCATGTGGGCTGCTTACTTCATCAAGCAGGAAAAGGAGGCTTAGAGCAAGTTGACTAGCTAGGGTGGATATTTTAACAGTATCATGAGAGTGACATTCCATCACTATGCCATTCCACCACCTTGATTAGGAGCAAGTCACAGATCCTTTACACAGGCATGAACACTATGAGGTGGGATTATGGGCACCATTTTAGACTCAGTTCTCCACACTCACCCCAATAGTTGTCTCTGAAGCAACTCCATGGAACATAGTTTGAAAACCATTGCCTTTGATAATATTCCCAATGTATAACTGTTTTTTCTTTTTTTTAACTTGGGCTATTAGTCTCCCTTAATACTCAATATTTTCCTTGAAGGACTTAAGCCTTATGATCAGTTTTAATGGCTTTCTTAGGAAAAATGACCCTCCAGGAAGGTTTCAGCATTATGTATCAAAATATAGTTCCTGGAACACTTGTCCTATGGGAAAGGTTAGTGTTCCAAATAAGTTTGTGGAAACTGTAGGTTACATAATTCTTGTAAAGAAGCATATTGTCATTACTATAGGAAAAATTCTGCACTCAAGAAATCTAATTACATTTAATCCAGAGTTTTCTAAGCTTATTTGACTAGAGGACCTTTATATCACTCAAGCCTATTAACATTTTGCAGAAGCAGTGTTTCCTGTTGGAAAATGCCAACACAAATAGCCTGACAAGCTGAGGAAGAAAGTAAAATACCAAGAAGAAAAATGAGAGGAAAAATAAAAGGGCCATAGATAAATTTTCCCTATCTATTTAGAATGAAAGTTATGATTATTTTACTTTAATAATGATGAAGATGGTCATGATACCATCAACATTGATATGACTCTATAATTTGCCAAACACTTTCATGACCATTACCTTACTTAAGCCTCTCAACAATCTGTGAGATATCATGATTAATCTCTTTTTATACAAATGAGTAAATGAGGCCTAATGTATTATGTGATTTTCCCAAGTCATAAAATTAGTAAGAAGTGGAGCCAATACTTTAACATAGGTTTTGTGGCTTCAGCTATAAAACTCTCTGTTGCAACATGCTGTGACTTTATAAACATGATTAAGTTAAAGATGTTGAAGAATACCTTTGTATAGTATGTGATTTAATTGAAAACATTTATTAACCTAAACAAATGAAAAACTGTGACATAAAACAGTTTATAAACTCTTGCATTCATTTAATGACTGTAGGGAATATGTTATAAATAGAATTTCTGGACTTTTTTTCCTCTGTGCATCAAACACAACATGACACAGACACACGTACTATTGGGTTAGTTTATATTTTGCAGTAGAGATAAGTGAAGGAGAAAATCTTAGCCTAAGATGTGAATCTTTTGATTATTTTTAACCAAGTTTTATATTTAAATGTGTTTAATTCAAACTAATAGAATCACTGAATATCAGAGTTCGGTAGGATTTGGTGCTCTTTTAATGTAACTTTATTACACTGATTGTTCTCTACATCATGCTAACAAGTGGTACTCCAGCTTTTCTTTGAACACTTCCAGTGATGGGATTATCAATACCTATGAAGGCAGCAACACATTATTTTTAACTTTTAATTTCAAAATAATTATAAAGTTGCAGGAAATTGCAAAGATAGTACATAGAGATCCCATGTGCCCTTTACCTAGTTTCCCCCAATGGTTACATCTTGTTTAACTATAGAACAATATCAAAACCAGGAAATTGACATTGGAGCGATGTGTTTGTATAGGTTTGTGACATCACATATATGGATTCATATAAGTACCACTGTTACAAAGATACAGAGCTACTATACCATCACAGAGATCTTCCTTATGCTGCCATTTTATATTTAGTAACACCTTCCTCCCTCCCCACCCTATCCCTAACCTCTGCTAACCACTATTTATTCTCAATTTCTATAATTTTATTATTTATATAAATGAAATCATGTGGTTGTGATATTTTGTTATTTTCTTTTTCATTCAGCATATTACCCTTGAGGTGCATCTATGTTGTATGTATCAATAGTTTTTTCCTTTTTATTAGTGAGTATTATTCCATGGTATGGATATAACACAGTTTGTTTAGCCATTTGCCTATTAAAGGACATTTTGTTTGTTTCCACTGTTTGGCTGTTACAAATAAAGATATTCTTTTTCGTGAAATTTCTCGTCACATAAACCATTTTGCGTTTTGCCTTAAGTATGATCTTAACTAGGTTTTTGGTTGATGTCCTTTATTTATTTGAGCAAGTTCTCCTCATTCCTTGCTTTCTATGAGGTTTTTTTTTTTTATCATGAATTTTTTCTGCATCAATGAATAGGATCATGATATTTTTTCTTTTGTAACTTGTGAATGTGATAGCTTACATTGATTTTTAATATTCAACCAGTCTTGCATTCTAGCAATAAACCCCATTTGGTCAGAGTGTATAATTCTTTTTTTATATTGCTGAATTATATTTGCTAATATTCTGTTAAGGATTTATGTGTCTGTATTTATGAGGGAATTGGTCTGCATTTTTCTTGTTTGCCATTTTCTTTTTTGTTTTCTGTGTGTTCCATTTTTTATTTTTGCTTTCTTTTTCTTGCCTTTCTATAGGTTATTTGAACTTTTTAAAAAAAATTGCATTTTGATTCATCTGTAGTGTTTTTGAGTGTATTTCTTTGCAAAGATTTTTTTCTAGTGGTTGCTCTAGGTACTATATTACATATGTATAACTTATCACATCCTGCTGGTGTTGATATTTTACTAGTTAGACAGAAGTAGAAACCTTACATACTTTAAGTTCTTTTATCTTTCCCTGTTTATAAGGTAATTATCTTAAATATTTCTTCTATATATGTTGAAAGGCATATCAGACAATGTATACTTTTTGCTTCAAACATCAGCATAATTTAGAAAACTGAAGAGGAGGAGGAAAGCCTATTGTATTTACCCATATTTTTACTTACCATGTTCTTTATTCCTTCTTGATATTTTCAGGTTCCTTCTTTTTTGTTTCAATTCAGGGTTGACATTTCTTTTACTTCAGCAATTGAAAAATATTGTGCCATTTCTTTCTGGCCTCCAAGGTTTCTGATGAGAAATTTTATCACTGTCATTGGAATTGTCTTTCCCCTTTAGATCAGTTGTTGTTTCTTTCTTGCCTGTTTCAAAACAGTTTGTCTTTAGTTTTTAGGTTGATTATGATGTGTCTTGGCACAGATTTCTTTGTGTATTTCTTGTTTGGGCGCTTAGGTAGTTTCTTGAATCAGTAGGCTTACATGTTTTGCAAATCTGGGAAATTTTCAGTCATTATTTCTTCAAATACTTTTTCTGACCCCATCTTTCTCCTCTCCTGGAACTACAATGACATGAATCATGTCAATTTATAATAATAAATTATAATATATAATTTATTATTTTAATTATATATTATAATCCCCGAAGTCCCTGAGGCTCTGTTTATTTTATTATTTAGTCTATTTTCTCTCTGTTTTTCAGATTGGGTAATTTCTGTTCTATTTTCAAGTACATTGTTGTTCCTCTGTCCTTTCCATTCTGCTCTTGAACCCATCCATTTGCTTTTTCAATTTCAGTCATTTTTCAAAAAGTTCTAAAATTTCCATTTTGTTCTTTTTGTCTTCTATTTCTTGTTCTAGAACTGGAAAGTTCAGCAGTACATTTTTGACTGCTACTAAAGGAAAAACATCTTATCTTAGTTCTGCCCTTTGAAGCTATATAAAATAAGAATACTAAGTATTATTATCTAAATATTAGCAGTCCTGATAGTTCAGAACTACTTTCTATATATTTTCTGTATGTATTCTATATGTTCTGATTACCTTATTTAATTCTTACAGTAACACTAATATTTACTCATGTAAGAAATGTTTATTCGGGCTTCCCTGGTGGCGCAGTGGTTGAGAGTCTGCCTGCCGATGCAGGGGACGCGGGTTCGTGCCCCTGTCCGGGAGGATTCCACATGCCGCGGAGCGGCTGGGCCCATGAGCCATGGCCGCTGAGCCTGCGCGTCCGGAGCCTGTGCTCAGCAACGGGAGAGGCCACAACAGTGAGAGGCCCGCGTACCACAAAAAAAAAAAAAAAAAAAAAAAGTTTACTGAGGGCCTAGCATATGTAACTTTTTTTGTTTGTTTGATATTTTCGCTTTAGCTTCAAATGGTCAAACAGCTGATTTCTTATTTATGTACAGAGGGAAAAACTATTTCCGCAATTTTGGTAGTTTATAGGCATACGGGAGAAGAGAGATTGCAAGCTGAAGTCTCACATCTTCACATAAACTAGCCAAAAACTTTTATTTATAGTCTCCCTATTATATTTAATCCAATTCAGAGATTTATCAATACTTTGTTGTGGAACAGTGGTGTATTTCGAAAGAGTTACAGGTTTTCTGAGATACAGATATGCTTAGGGTTTTGGGTAGCCATAAAATCTTAATTGTCATTTGTGCAGTGAAAAGGATTGGGAAGCACTTCTCTAGTTAACAGGTTGAAGAATGTTTTTTTTTCCCCCTACAAATTGAACTTTGCATATGTTAATAGCACAGCTTCATCATCCTTCACAAATAAACTTCTGTGAATATACTAAAAACTATTGAATTGTACACTTTAAATGGGTGAATTTTATGGTATGTGAATTATATCTCAATAAAGTTATTATAGTTAAAAAAAAAAGAATTGTCTCCTGTTCTTCTCAAACAGTGAGATCATAATCACCTGGTGGGCTTTGTTAAACCAAATTTCTAGGCCTCACCTACCGAATTTCTGATTAAGTCTAGGTGGTACCCAAGAATCTGCATTTCGAACAAGTTCCCAGGTGTTTTTGATTATGCTATTTTAGGGATTTTGTGAACCATTCATCTACACAAAATTTTCCTACTTCCTCATCTTCCTTTGACTCTTCAGTTACTTCAGTCTGATTTTAATTTCATCATTCTACCCAGAGTGCTTTTTCTAACATCCTTTCTGATATTAATGTTGCCAAATCAAATGCATAATTTTCAGTTCCTTATCTTAGGTGATGTGTAGAAATCATTCTGTAATTGATTTCCCCTCCTGTTTAAGGAACTCTCTTTCTCTTTGGTCTGGAGACCTCCATCTTTCTCCCTCCTTTCTTCTTTTCTATCTCTGCATGCTCTCAGTCTCTCTCTCTCATCTCAAATCAAACTCTGTTAGAATTCAATCTGGGTCCTCTTCATATCTTACTTTACTCTGTTCCTCAGTGATCTAATTACTCATGGCTGTATGCTAATAATGGCCAATTTTTGTCTTCAGCTCAGACCTTCCTTCTAAGCTCTATTATAATTTAACCAATTGATTTCCTGAATAAATTACAGGTATTTGGAATAATATATCCAAAATCAATCACTGTGTTTAATACATTCTAAAATGCATTTTTTATCATTTTAATATCTATGAATCTTACAGATTCCATGAAATAAAGTAACTCTTTTCTCTCCCTTACCTAATAAAAAGTGCTTCTTCCTCTCATAAATGGTCTTTAATTCTGTTCAGTTGTTAATGCCAGAAACCTGGGAGTTATCCTTGATGTTTGTCCTTCTTAACACTCTTATTTCTACTTCCAAAACGTCTCTCAGTTCCCTTTCTTACCATGTCTGTTACCATCACCTATGTTCAAGCCATAATCACCTGTTGCATGAGTTATTGCAACTGTCTTTTTTTTCTTTTAAATAGATTTATTTATTTATTTTTGGCTGCATTGGGTCTTTGTTGCTGCACGCGGGCTTTCTCTAGTTGCGGCAAGCGGGGGCTACTCTTCATTGTGGTGCACGGGCTTCTCATTGCGGTGGCTTCTCTTGTCGCGGAGCACGGGCTCTAGGTGTGCAGGCTCAGTAGTTGTGGCTCATGGGCTTAGTTGCCTCGCGACATGTGGAATCTTCCCGGACCAGGAATCGAACCCATGTCCCCTGCATTCGCAGGTGGATTCTTAACCACTGCACCACCAGGGAAGTCCCGCAACTGTCTTTTAACTCATGGTGTCTTCCAACCCAACCTCTCTTTAGTATTTAGATTCATCTTTTAAAAATGTAAATCAGTTCATGTATCTTGCTTAAAATCCTTCAGTGAATGAAATTCATAATGTTTAAGATGGTATAAGAAGCCCTCTCTAAACTGGTCTATGTTGCCTCCCCAGTCTCATTTGGACACATTGGTGTTCCATCAGTCTTTTTACAGTACCATCCTGTTACTTCTCCCTGGAATGCTCTTTCCTATGCTTTTCATCTGCCTTTATCTTTACCTGTCCTTTAAGTCACATATTTCAGTTCTCATCTTAAACATCACTTTTTTTAGAGGTGTTTACTGACCCCCAAATCTAAATTAGATGTTATTGTACTCTTTCAGTGTTTTGTACTCTCCCATATTACACTGATGATTTGTATATTGCATTTATCTCCATTTTGCTGCATGTCTCATTGTTTTACCCCTTATGCTAGACTTAGCACAATGCATAATGCTAGACTTAGCACAATGCATAGCAAATGGAAGGTGTTTACTAAATATTTTTTAATAAATGGAAGTATGAATAGAGCTTAAAAAGACGTGCACATATAGATGAAAAAATTCTTTTTCAAAGGTAAGGCAAATAAGGAGCACGTAAGTTTGGGAAATGGATATTCATTCTTAGTTGCCAATTACGTAAATTGTCTGAAAAAATTATTTTTAAAGAAAATTTATTTTTTAGGAGAATGCAATTTCTGAAAAAAACTTAAAAAATTGTTTCAAAGTAATATTAAGTAATTCAAGGTATTTAAGGAAAGTTTATTTCTACTAATAGAAATTGAGGGAACCTGTTTTGTCATTTTCATATAATCTTTTGTGTAACCAATTCTTTTTTTTAATCACTCAAAATTTTTAGGTGGTTTCAGCATTATAAGGAATATCATACTACCTTCCAGAAACAACATTTAAGTACTTCACTTTTCATTGTAGTGGTTATTAGCAAACCACTGTTTAGTTTTTAAAATGTTCCTTAATTTTTGCAGAAAAAACTCATGTCTGTAGGCCAGCATGAAAAAAATAGCACGAGTAACAGACCTAGCAGAAAGTCTTTTTCTTTTTCAGAATATATAATTTTTTTCAATTCTATTCCCGTTTATTATTAGCCTTTTCTCTTCTTGCAGCACTTTTGTCCTGTAGGGTCTGTCTAGGGTACATAAACTATATATTCTGTATTCGATAAATTTTAGTCATTTGAAATCTTAGCTTTCTCTTGGTATATATAGTGAGTGCTACAGACAAAGTTCTTAAAACCGGAGAGGATCACACAGTTTAAAATGTTTATTATGTCTTTGTCTGTCCTTTCTTTCGCCGTCTCCTTTACTTCCCTCTTTTGTCTGTCTGACTCTCACAGGAGACATGGATTACAACTGGTTGGACCATACGTCTTGGCATAGCAGTGAGGCATCCCCAATGTCTTTGGTGAGACATGTGGAGCCTTACTATTTAATTTCCGTTATCATTTCACTTTTCCTTTTTGATTTACACCTTTGCATGTTTTCTTTTTTGTATTATTTTTATTTTTTTATTTTTTTATCCCACACCTGTAGGGGACAGTCAAAAGGGAAAAAGAAAAACTAGTGAGCAGGCAGTTTTGTCGGACTCTAACACCAGGTCTGAGAGACAAAAGAAAATGATGTACTTTGGTGGCCACTCTTTGGAAGAGGATTTGGAATGGTCTGAGCCTCAGATTAAGGACTCTGGGGTAGATACCTGTAGTAGCACAACCCTTAACGAGGAGCATAGCCATAGTGATAAGGTACTGAGATTGTGGAGCCTGCCTTTTAACCTGCTCATTTGGTCTTCGTTTGCTCTCTGTCACTCATTCAAACGGAACATAATAAAAGGACAGGGCATTTCAAGGGTCAATGTAGCATTTCTTAAGGTGCAGAAAAGAAAAACAAAACCAAAACATACTAACCAACCAAAATACTTCTTGCTTGCTTTGCTGTTTTTGTTTTTTGACGGCATACCAAAAAATAAGTAATTGAAAATAAAAATTAGGAACAAAGGAATGTTTTGCTTATGGTCGCATGAAAGAACTTTGTAATGTTATTACATACCACAAATATAAAGAATTTTTTTGGATTGGCTTATTTGATTGCTTGCATATATTTTCCTTGGGATGAAAATTAAATTATTAACAGTTTGAATCCCAGGCAAAAGGGAGATGATTGGGTCTGTTTGCACAGAAAAAGTTGTTTTTCTTTTTTCCCTTTCACTGTCATTTTGCTCTTTTGTTTTATTGTCATATCATTTTAGTGTAGTATTAATTAGTATTAGAACCATTGCCATCTGCTTTGGTATTTATTATTTTGCTTTTACTATAGTGAGACTTTTACCATATAGATGTGATTTACTGGAACTTGTCTTTTGCCTGCTAAATTTTGCATAAAGATGTGCATGTTACTTTCAGATAACTGTGAAACTGTGATTACACAAATCATTTACTTTGTTATTTGATATATGATTCATAATGGAATGGTATCATGATTTATAAAAGGCTTGGTTCTGCCCTGAGATAAACTACTAATATTTTCAACGTTGTTTAACAATGGATACCATTGAATTATCAAATAAAATTAATTTGCTAAATAGATCAGAGACCTGAAAGAATCAAGGAACCTCCAAAAAGTGAGAAATATAATCTGTCATCACCTTTGAATTAGGCCTGTTTCTCCCATGCACGTTCATTTGGAAAGTTACTGGAGCTTATGTATTTTTAATAATTTTAATCTAGAAACCTACTTCAAGAAAGCCCTCATCAGAGGTTCAAATTCATGTTTTAATATAGTGTGACCTTTACTGTAATAAAGTCTTTCAAAGTCTTCCAAAAGTGTTTGAAGATTAAATTCTCATTTTCAAATGAGTTCGATTGCATAGAATTGCAGTCTCTTTTCTGCTTGTGAATTTTTAATCTTCAGTGTGTAGATAATTAGAGTTTGCATGTATTTTCAAGATTTCTCAGATTTTGTAGAACTATAGAACTTTAATATTGTGTCAGAGCACTGTTAGAATTTGCAGTAACTGGATTTTGAAAAAACCTGAGATTATTAAAATGAGGTTATAAACATAATCTAGTAAACCCTTTTGATCAATGTTTTGAATAAAAACTGGTTTGTGTAATCATAACACTTTGGAAGTTGGAAGTTTAGAGAGATTGCACACTAAGGGGTCATTTATCATAAAATAACATTAATTTTGTGTTTATTGATGCAATATGTCAGCACCCTGTGACGTGGCAGCCATCTAAAGACGGAGATCGTTTAATTGGTCGCATTTTATTAAATAAGCGTTTAAAAGATGGAAGTGTACCTCGAGATTCAGGAGCAATGCTTGGCTTGAAGGTATGTGATGAAATATATGAGATGTTGCTCTATACTCCTTTACAGATTTATCAGAAAAGCAAAAGATATAATAACACTATACCAATTTAGTGGGGGTTTTTTCTATTTTCAAGAATTCCTAAATATTTGCACTCATTATCCAAAACGTTTTCATTTTCCAAGTATTATTTAAGAAGTTGCCATTATTCTACAATAATACTTATTTATATAATTTTGGAAAATAGAACTTGAGTTACATACTTGAGTTCTTCAAACTTATTTTACCTATAGTTTGTCCTTTAAGTCTATATATGTGTTTATATTCTTTTAAAATGATAGCTTCGTTCAATTATTAAATGTACAAACTTGGGAAATACATATATGTATTACATATTACATAGGAATATAATGTTTGTATTAGAGTAGCAAAATATGTGTGCATTTGTGTGTATTTGTGTGTGTGTGAGAGAGAGAGAGAGAGAGAGAATACTGTTTGAAGTCTGGAAACTCAAAAATACTTATGTTAGGAGATTTAATATAAATATTGATTTATATTTTACTGTAAAATACCAGATAATTATTTGGTAAGTACACCAAAGAAAGCTCTGTTTATTTTTTGTGCATCTATAAGGTGAATTAAAAACTGAAATGCAAAGAGAGTAAATGTTTTAGAGTTAAGCCATTGCTACAGAAGTAGTTGTGTAGATTCCAGTAAGTGAGAGATATTTGAAAACTTTGGTTGTAAATAAAATTGAGCATCACTTATTGGCTGGTTGCCATGCAGTTGGCACTCATCTGAGCACTTTATATCTATCATTTTATTAACACTCACAACAGATAAGAAATAAGCTTAGAGAGGTGTCATAACTTGCCCATTGTCTTAAAGATGGTGATGAAGGTGAGAATTAAATCCAGATCTGCCCAGTATCTGTTAGAGCAGTGTAGTATAGAGGTTGAAAACTCTTGGCTTGATTTCTAGTTATAGCATTACTAGCTACATGACATTAGGCACCTAAACCTCTCAGCCTCAGACTCCTCATCTGTACAATGGAGATAATAATACTTACTGAATTATTATCTAATAAGACTAAATAAAGCAGTATACAAACATTTAGTACAGTGCCTGGCACTTTGAGATTTCAATAGTAATATAATCAGTATAATTATTATTATTAAAGTTTATCAAGCCAAGAAACTTTAAAAATATTGACACAGGGATTTCAGCCCATAATGTCTATATATATAATTTTCAGAAGCAAACATAGGAATAATGAGTTAATATTAACTGAACTGCAACTGAGTGTAATTCACTGCAACTGGGGACTAAATACATGGAATAAGAGAAATCAATGATTTTTGAATTCTGTATTGTTCAGTCAATTTAGAAGAGGAAAAAAACTATTCTAGTCAGTGAAGTTGGTTCCTATTATTTGCTTAACTTGCTATAAAGTTGATATATTGATTGAATGGCAGTTAATGAGAATCAGAGCATTAATTTTTAAGAGACCAGTCTTATAGCTACACATTTGATTTCACAGCATTATTGCTAACCTTTGTTTTTTCTTTTTCTGAAAGATATGTATTAATAGAAATGTAAAATCAGAAAAATTGGGATGCAGATGATCTAAAGTTTACATTAATTCTGATGAGATTAAGTATATTTTGTAACTTTCTCAGGAAAAATGCATCATCATGATCATCATGCACATTATCAATATGCCTAAATATTACCAACTAATAAAATTTTTAGAAGATATGATAATATAGTAAAAGTAACAAAATATATATTATGACATTTGACATCTATAACTAGAAATGTTAATATAATTATGTAGTACTGTAATAAGTTTTTAGAAAGGACAAAATTAAGAATTCTGTAATAAAGGCAAAAATTATAAATCGTTAAGTTGTTTCTAAGATATGAATCATTTTCAACAAATAATCGATTAAATTGTTAAACATTTGGAATATGTAGAGTCCACACTTGGGACATGTACTCAGTTCCTATTAGTAACACTATATTATTTAAAAATTATTTTTAGCATATTAAACTATAGTTTCAAAACCTGCAAATTGTCTATTTATTTTTTACTTGAATCTTCAGCTGTGTTCATTTTAACAATATGCTTGTTTTAACATTTTCTTCTTTTAAACAGGTTGTAGGAGGAAAGATGACTGAATCAGGTCGGCTCTGTGCATTTATTACCAAAGTTAAAAAAGGAAGTTTAGCTGATACTGTAGGACATCTTAGACCAGGTAGGTTTCAATCTTTGATTATTTACATTTAAACTGTTAAACTTGAGTAGTTATGAAAAAGTTATCCTCATTTAGAAGTGACTTCACCGGTAATAAAAAGTTCATTTAACTTATATTAATCGTTATTCATTAATGGAAAGTTGTAACTACTAGTTCTTGAGTCACATTAGATAAAAATATTTTTATATTTACTGATCTGATTTTTTTGCTGATGGATATTCCTAGTCTGTATCTAGGATTAGATTAACCTAATTTGTTTCCCATAAGCCTTCCTATCTCTTTTGAAGAACTTCCAATATAATTTAGGAAACAAACTTCATGGATAAATACATATTTCCTGGAATGTGTCACTCCTTATCTCTTTGATAATGGATACTATTGAAGAGATCCTTGAGTGCCTTGGAGAGGATTCAGTAAGAAGTTTAGTATTAAGCTTTTTACAAAAGAGTTTAGACAAGGTGCTCAGCTGCATGTGTATTGAGAATCCTAGAATACAGAGTTATAAAATTTTCAAAGAGGCAACTTATCTTAATAGTTTCTAGAATTGGAATTTCTATTGAGAAATCACAGAGACAAGAGTGATATCACCAAGTTGGAGACATAGGTTGTTCCCAACTTGCTTCCCCTTGCAAGAAAAACAACTAACAACTATTCAGGGAAAAGACACCATTGAGAAAATTCTAGAAATCACAGATACAACTTTTATGTAATCTTTTCCTCTGACCCTTCCTTGTCCTTTTGTGTGAAATACACTAATCATCCTGGTCATCAAATTTTATGCCACTGGAGCTGTTCTCAGTATGTTTCTTATTCTATAAAGGTGATTTTGTTCTACAAAATTAATCGCAGTTTGAGACTGCTTTTGTTTCGAGTGCATTTTATGGGATTAGTTTTTCTTTCTAAGATTATCATTACTGACACACACTGTAGGTGATGAAGTTTTAGAATGGAATGGAAGACTATTGCAAGGAGCCACATTTGAAGAAGTATATAACATCATCCTGGAATCCAAACCTGAGCCACAAGTGGAGCTTGTTGTTTCAAGGCCTATTGGGTGAGTTGGTTTGAATACTTTATACATGTATAAAGTTGACTACTATTAAATAATTTGTAATGTGCAATCCAATAATGTCTGATTGCTTTATAAAACTAAATTATTTTGAGGACAATGCTTTTTTCTCCTTTACTAAAAATACCTCACCAAAAATCATGACATCTTTTTATCTGATCATGCTAGAATATACAGTTAATTACAAAAGAAAAGGGATATTTAGGTGTATTATTTTTATTATCTTAATAGCTCAGTAAATGGATAAAAGGATTAGTGGAAAGGGACTATAGTAACAATTACTTTCAAAAGAAGTTTCATAAGCTATGGTTCTCTACATTGTATATATGAGAATCAACTATATTCTATGAATTTTATATATTTTTTCCAAAATGGAGATTGCATATAAAAAAGAGAGGGCTTAAGGGCATTCTATTCCTAGATGGTGGCAACTGTTTAAGGAAAAACAACATCTTTAAGGTAACATAAAAAATAAGCAAATGTCAATTACTCTTTGACTTTTTAAGTTGGAGATAAATATAATCCTTTGTACTATGTTCCTTTCAAAAGTAATGAATCTGTCACATGAAATTATATCTATTTTTTATTTTGTCTTTTCATAGTTTTGTAATGTGGTAAAACTGTACTGTATCAGCTTAGGGTATTAATCAAATATATTTCTTGGTGTTAAAGGATGCTCTAATCATATTTTTGTTTAATGTCTTAAATATTTTTGATGCAGTTTTCTGAATGAGCTTAACCATTAATATATACCCCTCCTGGCAAATCTCAAACAAAAATGTACATACTTTTGGTGTAAATACAGTTACAAGGTAATTATGTTAAGTCCAATAAGAAACATGTTTGCATTTTTCTCAGTAGAATTATTATGTTTAAAAAATTTCAGTGACAATCTGAATATTTTAACTTTTGGTGATATTTTATTTGAATTTCAATGTTCTGATTTGAACAACAGTAGGTAAAAGAGTAGAATATAATTAAAATATATCTATAAAACTTACCCTGTTGAATATAGAAATTTTTTAGAATGGATAATTGTGTAGTGAAGCACATAGGAAATAAAGTATATATTTTTACAAATCTGCTGTAAATGCATGTGAGTTTTAATTCCTTTCAAGTAGTAGGGTTAGGCCAGAACACTTTTATTAGCAAAAAGTACTACGACTTAGTTTTTTCCTTATTTATATAGTGCTGCTATAATACACAATTTTGTCCATTTTACATTGTCCTGTTATAATATAGTTTGATAATGATCAAAATAGCGGTTGCTACTATTTGTTGAAACAATTCTTGTTTTTTTCTTTTTCTGTCATTTCAGAGATATACCTAGAATACCTGATAGCACACACGCACAACTGGAGTCCAGTAAGTTTCATTTATTTTAGAAGAAAATATTATTAATAAAGTCGTTCATTATCAGGGGTCAGATGAAGTCTTTTATCTATTAATACAAAGTAAGAAATATAATAGTGTTGTTATCAAGTATGCAGTCATATAAAGATGGAAAATTTAGTATTATTTCATGTTATTGTGGAAAAATGTATAAAAGTCTGTAATATTTTAAGACTTTTTTAAACCACACTGTCTTAACTACTATGTATTTTTAGATAGCCTTATTAAGATATACTACTATAAACTGAATGTATTTAAAGAGCACAATTAGGTAAGCTTTGATATACATGTGAATCTATTATCATAATAAAAAATAATGAACATATCATCACTCCCCCAAATTTCACTCCCTCCCCAAATTTCACCTAATTTTAAAATTTACTACTTTGTAAACTAATCCTCAGTAAATGAAGGGAATGCTTGGGACAATCTAGTGAATAATTACATATATTCTAATTTATGTTTTGAGAAAATGGGGTAATAGTTCTGATTTAACAGAGTAGTAATGGAACAATAGACATATAAGTTAAAATAACATTAAGTATATAGACACTTTTTATTACTTGTGTTTGAGTACTATTTCAGATACTAAGCAAATGAATTTTTTCCAATGAATTAAGTTTGTTGATTGAGAGTAAGGCATGTTGTGAAAGAAGAGAGGAGAAGGGTTGCAGTTTGAAATACATTGATCAGGATAGACATTGAGAAGGAAGGATTGGAGCAAGATTTGAAAGAGTGGCGATCTGAGGGAAAAGCTCTCCAGGAACAGGGACCAGAGGTTCAATGTCTCTAAGGCAGGAAAGCCTACGTTGCATTTAAGAAAAAGCAAAAAGGCTGTTGTGGCCCCAAGAGTGAGCAAGGGGAAGAATGGCAGGAAGGAAGACAGGGAAGTAATGGGAAGCCAAACTACATAGGTTTTATAAGGCACTGTAAAGACTTTGGCTTTTACTCTAAGGGAAATCAAGAGCTACATAGGATGTTTTTGAGGAGAACCTTATGTTTTAAAATCAGGCTACTATGTTGAAAATAGATTAAATGGAGCGAAAGCAGAGAGACCAGTGAGAAGACTATTTCAGTATTTGGTGAGATTATGGTAATTTAGACCATGGTGGGTGCAGTGAAGGTGGTAAGAAGTGGTTGGATTCTCTATACACACAACAATTGAGAATGTACTGTTAAAATAGATGTTATTTTTTTTTTACATTTGTATTACAATTATGAGTATACATTAAAAAAAATCTTTACCAGAGAGGTGAAATCCTTTTAGAATGGCATAGCTCTAAACTTTAAAATATGATTGTGTGACCTATTTGATTTAGTACTTTTGGCTAGTTGCTAAATCATTTTATCCAAAATAATATCGTGATCACATAAAACTATAAGTACTAACGTAATGATAATAATTATTATATATAATAATATCATCATCATTAGTGCCTGGAACTGTGCTAGATGTTGTACCTACACTATCCCACTTAGTTTTCACAGCAATCTATGAAGTAGGTAAAATTTTCATTCACTTACGTTATATCACTCAGATATTGTGTGAGCAGTGTGGAATCATTTATCTTACTATAGCTATTTGAAAAGCCTGTAGGCTACAATTCCAAAATTGTTCCTGTAAGGACAGGGGTCCTTTCTCAAATTAGATTCAATTATTTATGCTTTAAAAGTTGAAGAATAGCTTTCTCCAAGGCCCAATTCTTAACCTTCTGTTTTTAGTTCCTCAGTAAATTTTTCTCTTCCTATGGTTGTAATTGCCATATGACTCCTAAGTTTACATTATCAAAATGATCTATCATTGTCCCTTCATCCCTGGATGTTTAAAGAATATGTTCTAAGTGTCTTCTTGTTACTTGAAGCTTAACATATAGAAAACTTGGCTTATTTCTTAGTATAAAGGCAGCATTCTTTCCAGTTCTAAATACTATTTAAGGTTTCACCATTACTTCTGATCCCAAGGCTTGCAGTTTCCCCTTTCATTTTACACTATACTCTCTCTAGAAGTGAATTTTATCCATTTGAGCCCCCAATTATGGAGACACTTTACGGTTTAATTTCTAACACTAATTATCTACTCAACATTTGGTCCCATCCACATATCCTGTTACCTGCTTTACATTTCCCCTCGGACGTCTCTGAGGTGTCACAGGGTCACTGTGACAGGTTCCAAATTAACTTCTCCAGCTATTCCCTAACACACAGGACTTCTCCAGTGTTCTATAGCCCAGGGAATATTAGCACTGTCCTGTGCAGAGAACAAGACAGAAACATAGGGAACTTTCTTGTCTCCATATCTGGTTACAGGACTTGAAATCTTCATGTTTTCCCCCCTTTTTCGTTTATCTCTCATATCTGATTAGTTTCTGAGTCCTCATTTTCTAATTTTGTAATATTGCCTCAATTCTTTCTTTCCATTCCATTTTCTAGTCATTCCTGTTATTATTTTATTGAATTCCACTTGTTCTTAACTGTTTTCCATTTCACTCAATTCAGTCCACACTTTAAAAAGATGGTAAAGACATCTTCCTCAAATGCAGTTTTTATTACCTTACTCATAAAAGGTTAGCATGGATATTTTATTAGTGCCAAAATTTGTAGCCCAGAATTCCAGGCATTTAATTCTGTCAGTATTTCATTCGCCCCATTTTTATTCACTTTCCAATTTGTTCCTTCCCCTCCATACAAATAAATTCATACATATAACTTCTGGGTATTGAAGTTCTGCTTTTTCTGCTCTTCTGTATCTCATTTTCATAGCCCCTCACTTCCTTTTTGCCCATCTAATTTATTATATTCTTCCAGATGTGGTTAAAAATCACTTCCTGAAAACTTTTCACAGCTAGCATTCTAATATTTACGGTTTTAACATTACAAGTTTAGACCATCTTTGAGTTGCTTTATTGATTTAGGTTTTGGTTTTTCCTCCCTAAGTTTCTATTTTAATTTTTTCCTGGTGCGTTATTGTAAGATATGAGTTTAGTACCCAGAACAGATGAAGTAACTAAGTTCTGAGGTCTGTCTCTACTATAATTGGCACAGAAAATGGTTTACCCTTGGCCTTGAGAGAATCCCTAAGCTGCACGTATGCTTTAAAAAACCCCTCTAAGTATATCTGGAACATTGTGGCTAAGAAAATGATGTATATAATGGCATTTTGTGGGCATTAAAAATAAAAGATACATGGTAAAGATTATTAAATACTAATGAAGAGCCATTGTTATTATTCTTTATGTATAATTACCATTTCAGGTTCTAGCTCATTTGAATCTCAAAAAATGGATCGTCCTTCTATTTCCGTTACGTCTCCCATGAGTCCTGGCATGTTGAGGGATGTTCCACAGTTCTTATCTGGACAACTTTCAGTATGTAATCACTAGATTAATTTCTCTTTTTGGAATATCAAGTAGTGTTTTTTTACTATATGATGGTATTCTTTTTGTAAACCAAGTTCTATTTAGAATATAATTGTGCTTTTAACCATCAACTTTCTCATTCTTAGTAATTTTAATTAATTTAAATTTAATTATAATTATCTAGCAGAGTGCTTTCTTTATTAGAGTTAGATTTTCTGGAATTTAATGAGAATTAGAATTTGTGATGCTGTCTAAAACCTTTTTCACCTTAGTAATATTATTCCAAAATTCAAGGTCATGATTTCTGCTCAACTAAGTAAATGGGGAAATATATAATAGATTACTGAGTGTATCAGGTAGATTTCATATTAAGTGATCCCTAATTCGAACATTTTATAATAAAAGTTAAAAATTCAGTTAACCATCATATACCCATATTAGAAGAGCTTTGCAAATTCAGGCTCTCACATTTTATTAATTTCTAAAATTTAAAATATTAAAATTTATCCAGCTACATTTTAGAAACAAACAGGTTAATATTGACACTAATTCTGATGAGTTACTAAACTTAAAATTTTATAAGTATTAAAACTATTTAGATTCTCAAAATTCAGACATTGAATTTTGGATAATTGTTAATGTTATAGTTAACAACTAAACTATTCTTGGGCTGATATTTTAAGAGTAATTTCTAGCTTTTTGTTAAATCAGGTACAAAATTTCTCCTTTTATTTCCTGGAGGAAGGAGAAGTGTTTGATTTTTCTGAAGAATTTTCATTAATTAAATGGAGATACAGGAAGTATAAGCTGAATTAACATAGTAAAAGTCATTAGACACATCTGTTCTGGGACTAGTTTGATCACAAAAGTGGTAATAACAGAAAAGCTGTGTAAGAAAGAAGATGAGATACTATTAGGAGATTGCAAATGTCTTACTAAAATGAATTTCTTCTCTTCATTATTTTCTTTTCCTTTCTCTTTCATAAACAGAGTGAACTTTTTCATTTGAGGACAGTGGTGTTTTTTTCCATTTTCCACAATAAGTAGCATCTTTTTACTTATTCCCTTACATATATTGACAGCGCAGAGTTTGTCATTTATGGTTACGAATATATGTGTATTTTTTTCCACCATTTTAGAAAGTGCTAATAAATGTTAGCTTTTTTATTTTTAATTGTGGCTCCCTTTAAATATTCCACCTATAAATAATGCTCTGGGTGGCTGATGATGCCAGTATATAAATAAATCTGTGTGTGTGTGTGTGTGTGTGTGTGTGTGTGTGTGTGTAGTGTGTGTGTATGTAGTTGGCTTCAGCTGGTGGATGAGGGAGCAGAAGTTAGACTTCCATAATAAGTAAGTACCACTTTGTTGCTTCTTTTGAAATCCCAAGGCTGTATTAGAAATTGGACTAGGAGGGGAGATTGAGGAGGACAGTGCAGGCATTTAGACAGATTTCAAATTCAACTACTTTTCCTCATGGTTCAAAATGAATATGGTAGAAAGGTAAGACTGTTAAATATTTGGGGGAAATATAAACTTAAAAGAATGTGGTATTTGTATTTATAAGTGATGTTGGTTTAAAATCCATATAACTGTAATTTAAAATGAGTACCATTTTATCAATTTTTATGACTCAGAAGGAGTATGTTCCAGCAAGATAATGTTTATAAATATAATACATATTTGTTTTGGTAAATCTAGAAAGCACAGATAAATAAATAAAAAATAAAAATCACCTGTAATCTTGCCACTAAAACATAATCATTCACATACATACAAAGTTTTAAACAAAACTGTAATAAATCTGTGTATACTATTTTGAAACTTGCTTTTTCACTAGTAATATGTTGTGTACTTTTCCTTTAAACATTTTTCTTTAAAAATTCCTCCTAAAATGATTTTAATAGCTATTTAATACTCCATTTTAACTTAATTTGCTATTATAGGATATCTTGCTTTTTTCTAATTTATAGTATTTTAAATAATGATGCCATGGAAATCCTTGAATATAAATCTTGCATATTTTGTTAGGACGAAATTCCTTTGTCAGGATAACTTTTCCAGATGTAAAATTACAATATGAAAGAAAAAAAAAGTTTTAAGATTCTTGAAATCTTTTACCAAAATTTTTCTCCAAAATATTTTTACCAATTTAAGCTACAATTATCAATTCAAGTAATGTATTTTAAGATCTATCCCCAGGTCAGTCATAATCCTAGTAGCTGAGAATACAACAGTGAACAGATAGCCATGGATTTTACCTTCATGAAACTTAATTTTATGTTCATTCTTTGCATGCAGCAAGGGTATCTTACATAAGCAAGATACCCTTTTGGATATAGTATTTTCCTTTATATTTAACCCCATTTCTGCCAACTGGAGACAATTTTGGTTTGCTCTAATGATGTAGAGGTTGGGAAAATATTTGTCCACAAATATCATCCTTCGAGGAAACTTCTAGGAAGTCACAAGGCAACATTATGATTCCTATATCCTTCTATTCTACCTTTGGGCATTTTTGCTTTTGGTGAGATTTTACCTGGGCCCTTAGCTCACTTACAAAATCATGACGTTACTAATGCCTGACAACAAAGATAATTTGTATATTATGTGAGCTGACCTTCCTAATATATTTATGTCAGTTCACGGACTGATATTTTCTCAAATATATAATATACGTATAATGCAAATTGTTATTTAAATTTTCATGCACAAGGCTGTTGATGACTTAAAAAAATTATTCCATTTATTTCTTTTCCATGCTTGAATTGTACTGCTACTTGTTATTATGCTAGGGCATAACTATGAAAGTGCCATTAATATATTTGGTGAGAAAATTAGTATGAGCTCAGGTTTATGACACCTGGACTGTATATTAGCCTTTCAGTGTCAGCACTCCCTTATTTTGATTCTTTTAAAATTTGTGTTCTAACATAATTTAACAGTTTTCTTCTTTGGAGGATTACTTTTGTAATTCTCTCAATATTTTAAAATTAATTTACAGCCTTTGACTAATTTTTTGATAGAGTGCTAAAATAAGATATAGCCTTTAACTCTTTTCAAAGTGAGGAATGGCTCAGAATTCTTTCTTTGTATAGGAATGCATTAATTCTTATTGACAAACATATTTTATTTTACTTCAGGGTCTGTGGCTGATTTATGGTTGCAATGTTTCCCTAAGTTACTTTGTTTTAATATTTTTCTGACTCCACTTTTAGTGATGAGCTTGTAAATATTGTACATATCCATTTTATATTCCCATTTAAAGGGAATAAGTCACTGAAGAATAGGCATGTGTCCTTTATATCTACTTAGAAACTTGATAGTCTTTTTAAAACTTTCTGTAAATGAAAGGTTATTCTTTGAGCTTTTATCTTTTATATGTCATTGTTACAACCTTGTTATTTTAGAAGCATTGCATAAAAAGAATGCCTTGAAGTTAGTAGTGCTGTATAAAGTAGGAAGGACATTAAAAATACAAAATAAATTGTGGTGTACAAATTCAAATTCTTCATTTGTGTGAGGCTGAATTGTTACAGATATTATCAGATATTTCATGCTTAAAATAAACGAATTAATTACAAATTGCAGTGAGATACATAATACTTCACCATTTCTTTATGAAATATCTAGAATCTGAAGAGATAGAAAGCAGCTTAGTAGTTGCCAGAAATTGGGGCAATGGGGAAATGGGGAGTGACTGATTACTTAATAGGTACAGGATATTCTTCTGGTGTGATAAAAAAGTTTTGAAACTAGAGGGAGGTGGTGGTGACACAGCATTGTGGATGCACTAAATGCCACTGAATTGTACACTTTAAAATGGTTAATTGAGTGTTATTTTTTATTTTTTTGCTGTACGCCGGCCTCTCCCGTTGCGGAGCACAGGCTCCGGACGCGCAGGCCCAGCGGCCATGGCTCACGGGCCCAGCCGCTCCGCGGCATGTGGGATCTTCCCGGAACGGGGCACGAACCCGCGTCCCCTGCATCGGCAGGCGGACTCTCAACCACTGCGCCACCAGGGAAGCCCTGAGTGTTATTTTAATGTCACCTCAATTTAAAATAAGCTGACAAAACAAATTATGTTTACGTAGCCAAGTTTAATGTATAAGCTTACGGGTGAAGATTAGGTTTAAACTGGCATAGATTTTAGACAATTGATTTCAAAAAATCTGTGACTTGCTCATTTGAGGTCATTTTAGAAGATGCAAAAATGTTTACCTTAAAGGATTACTTTATTTCAAAGTACTATTTCTTTCAACGTAAATCTTTTAGTTATAAAGTAGTATTCACTTGCAAAAACCTTTCATTACCTTGATATTTTTGGTCTAAAACAGGTAGGACAGGTGAGAAAGCAAGAAAAATAAGATCTTTTTATAAATTGAGTGTCTTGTTTGTCCTTTTCTTCAGCATGCCTAGTTAATCTCTATGAATTTCATAGATCCCTTACCCATTGGCTAGAGAATTATCCATCTAGGGTTATGCAGACAGATATCAGTAACACTCCATATCTAAACATTCCTTTCTTCCTTTGGAAACGTCTCCACACAAAAAGGAAGACATCTTAAGACATGAGACCGTCTTGGTTTTTGAAGAGAAAGATGACTCATGATTGAATGATTGTCTGCTTTTAAGGTTTGCTTTCCTTTGGGTTTTAGATTTATGTCTTCAACTATCTTCAGGGTCTGTCTGATGATTGTTGAATTCGACAACAGCCCTCCTAGTACCTATCATCTGTTTCCATGTACCAGTGGAAAAGTCTGAAGGCTTTTAACTATTTACAGCTGTTAATTAAACAAGAAAGACATCCATGAGAAATGCAAGGAATGGGATGGAATCTTGGTGAAAGAACAAAGATTAAATGCCCTGAAATCCATTCCCAAACCCAGAGACTTGCATCTGATTTTGTTCCTCTTTTAACTGTTAACATGCCTTAATAAAGGCACAACATTCTGATGATTATGGTATCTTTGGAAACTGTTTCAAAATGAAAACAAAATAAGTTATAAGAAGAAAAAAAGAAATCTGATTTTATTCTAAGAATTTGAAATAGAATGATTTAGTCAGAACTGGGCCTAATTTTCTTTCTTTTTTTAAGAAATTTTGGCTGCGCTGGGTCTTTGTTGCAGTGTGCGGGCTCTTTGTTGCGGTGCATGGGCTTCTCTAGTTGCGGTGTGCAGGCTTCTCTAGTTGCAGCGCTTGGGCTCTAGAGCCCGCGGGCTCAGTAGCTGCGGTGCAGGGGCTTAGTTGCCCAGCGGCATGTGGGATCTTAGTTCCCAGACCAAGGATCAAACCCGCGTCCCCTGCATTGGAAGGCAGATTCTTAACCACTGGACCACCAGAGAAGCCCCAGGGTTTTATTTTCTACCTTTACACTATCTTACTTTTTGGTTGGGTGTGAGCAAGTCTATCTAGCCTTTTAAAAATGTCTCTGTTTCCTCATCTGCATATTGGAGATAACAGCAACTACCTCCCAGCATTGTTAGAGGCAATAAACTTGCAGTAGCTGTCAGTGAAGGCTTAAAAAAATATGAAGAACTGTATAAATAAATAGAAATACGATATTATTGTCATTAATAAGTATGATTAGCTCTAAACAGTGTTATCTCAGGTGGTACACAATAAATGTCTGAAAATGATGTTTAAATACTAGAGCCTGTTATAGATTCTTAAAGTATGAATCAACTAATTATTCCAGTGTGTTCCAGCACACTTTTTATCTTTCTGTGTTTATTCTTTTAAGAAATGCTAGGGCTTCCCTGGTGGCGCAGTGGTTGAGAGTCTGCCTGCCGATGCAGGGGACATGGGTTCTTGCCCCGGTCCGGGAAGCTCCCACATGCCGCGGAGCGGCTGGGCCCGTGAGCCACGGCCGCTGAGCCTGCGCGTCCGGAGCCTGTGCTCTGCAGCGGGAGAGGCCACAACAGTGAGAGGCCCGCGTACCGCAAAAAAAAAAAAAAAAAAAGAAATGCTAAAGCCAACTTGGCTAATGTTTTTTAGACTTTTGTTAGCCATATTATCCCTTTGGAAAGTTACATGTATGTCCCTTTGGAAACATTATTTCTACAGATGACTTTTCACTAATAATTCTATAATGTATTTTCATCTGACTTCATCTTGGACTCTGATTTTTTCCTATGTTGTGTGTTCAAGGGTGAAACTTGAAATATCTTGACTTTGTATTATGTTTACACTCATTCTTTCAGAATATATTAGCCCGAATCTATTATTTTACATTCAGTCTTAATTCCTGTTATGTTGATTACATTTAAAAATCTGATTTAAAACTTCTAAGATTTTATATAGTTTTTATCTATTTAAGCATTTTGGGAAAATTAATTTATTCATTACATTGAACTACTTAATTTAGATATATATTGTCATGGAAAAATGTACTTAAGGGATAGTTGTATGTGTTTTTTACTTTTGGTCTTTTAGTTCCAGCGTGTTGTCCTTTTTGGTTTTGTTTTATTGCTTTTTTCTTTAATTTTGCTTACCAGAGCCAAAGCCTTAGTAGAAGAACAACGCCTTTTGTTCCTAGGGTTCAGGTAAAGGCCTTGTCTGCCTGATAGAAACTAAAGTTGTGTTTTAACCCTTATTTGTATGTTTTTGGAAAATGCGTAGTAGGAAAACTTTTTTTGGTGTGTTGCTCCAAACCATATTATTGACTTTCAAATCATTTTATGAGCCAGCTTGTAAAATTCTGCATGGGGATTAAAATACAATAAAAATTTAAAGAGACAATCTTTGTTAGTGGTTTTATATGATGGACTGAATACTGAAACTCATAGGTTTCTGGTTGGCATTTAATGTAGATTCCACTTACATTGGTAATATTGACAGAAATAGCTGATTTGATACTGTTGATATATTTTCCTTTATTACACTAAGGTTGCTGTCTCTTTAAATCATTCATTATATCACTTAACATCTACATTCTCTTGCATTTTCCAAGCAATAACTCCTTGAGGAGATTGGCAAATAAATTTGTACCTTATCTAAAATATGAATTTTATGCATATTATATATAAGGCTCAACTTTTGGAAAGTATATTATTTTGAAAGAACAAAAATCACAATCCAAATAAAATGTGTTGGGTTTATTTTGTTTACATTTTGTAATTGTAATTCCATTTAATTTTACTGTAATACTTGGGTACAAGTTGTTTGCCTCTTTTCATTAGGAAACCCTTATATGGTAAAGTAATGTCAACAAAGTTTTTTTTTTTTTTTAAGTAGTATTATGCTTTCCTTGCTTTGCTGCATGTTTTTTTTTGGTTGTTGCTGTTGTTGGTTTTTAATACTAATTTAGTTTAAATTAAAAAAATTGGAGTTGTTCTAGTTAACACTATGCAGTGTGAAATATTTACTTAGACTTAGGTTCTGCTTGGGAAATTTAAAAGTGGTTACATGGAAATTGTATTAAGCAATTAAAATGATATCAAGATTTTTATTAATGAAAATAAGGTAAAATAAGAAGTATATTATATCTAGAATTGTGGAAACACACTTGTTTTATTTTGAAGAATCAACAGATATATTCTAATCATTCATTTAAAAAACACAGAGAAGATATTTAGGAATGTGATAAAGAATCTAGCAAATAAAATAATTCTTTTTTGATAGTTTGAAGTGGATATCTATTAAAAACTTCAATGCAAGTCCTGTAATATAAAATGAAAATTAAGGCTATTGATCAAATGCCCAGTTTGACAGTTTATTAAAAGGTATAATTTTGATTAAAAACTCATAAAATTAAAGTATGCCTGTTTCATATCTATATTATTTTAATATTTATATATTTGTAAAGTATAATTTAATAAACTGTAAAGTATTAATATGAAAATATGAAAGCCATATGCCTAATATCTTTTTGTGTGAGAAATGAATATTATTAATAAGTGATCTTTTTAGTTTACCATGGCATAAGAAAATCTAAAAATAATACTATTTATCAGGCATTTGAAACATATATCTTAAATGTTTACCTGTAATTATTTTAAAGAAGCAAAAATATTGCCCATGGAAATGACGGCAAAGGTAGTCTCAATCCCTGAAAAAAAAAACCTCACAGAAATCAATAATTTGCTCCAATAACTATGAGCTTAGTCTAATAATACTTTTTTCTTTGTTTTTTAAATGTACTGTTTATTGGAAAACAATTTTTTAGCTTTTCAGAAGTTTTTTAATATCATAGAAAATAAAGCCATAAGGTTTTTTATTGATATAGAAAATAAAGAATATTAGAAGTTAATGTGGTTTTGGTCGCAAATTTAGAGGAACCATGGTGCTCTCTGACAACACCTGTTTCATCTCATACATGAGACACTCTAGTATTTCTTACTTCCCGCCCCCCCCCATATCTTTTGCCAGAATGGTCTCTTTTTTCCATCTATCCTCATCTGTATCTTTGTTCTACTATTGTCAGGCAACCAAATATTTGAACTTTTTTTTCTTTTTTTATAGTAATTTAAAACAATTTTTATATTGGAGTATAGTTTACAATGTTGTGTTAGTTTCAGGTGTTGAACTTTTTTTTCCGTTTAAATGTCAGAGGCGTTTTTTTTCAGGTTGTTGGTCCCCTAGTCTAAGGCAGTGGTTCTCAAGCTTTAATGGCAATGAGAATCACCTGGAGCACTTGTTAAAATGCAAATTCCCTGGGCCCCATTCTGATTCAGTAAGTGAAAGGTGGGCCACAGGAATTTGTAACTTTACAGATAATACTGTTGCAGGAGTTTTGTGAACTGCAGTTTAAGAAACACTTGTCTAGAGTCTGTACTTACCAACTCGATTCAGACAACTTTTTGTTACACAGCCTCAAGGTAATACCTGCGTTAAACATAAGGACTTAACATAAAGGGAAGTAATAATCATTTTTAAAATTTAAATGTTTGAGGACTAATTCTGTTTGACCGAAAAGAAAAGCGTATAAATAATTTTATATACTCTTCTGGGCCATTAGTCTTCTGACTTAAAAGTCTTGCTTGGCCTCTCATTCTCTAAGATATGAAGTGAGGGACTCAACAAAGCCATGTTAGAATTGGAACTGAACTACTGATATATCATATATATATATTTATTTGTATGATTTTTATGTAGATGGTCTATATTTATTTATATATTCTAGAGCCTGGTCCAGAGCTGACTGTCTGCTTTGGAGAAGAGAGGAAGGGACTGACATAAGATGTATATTTAAGTTTTTTAAACTACCGCAAACATTGTAAATCCAAGTTAAAAGAAAAAAATCGAACCATTGGATACACACACACACACACACACACACACACACATATACATATATAAAATGAAAAATACATATTACCTAAATAGAACTTTTTCCCAAATTCCAAATTTCCAATTCAATTTCAGTTTCAAGATAGTGGTCAGAGATGTGCTGAATTCTGAACCGAATGTGGATCAGAGCCATAGTCATCATAGATCCTGATATGGTAAAATCAACTAGCTAGGTGTGGGAGTGTGAGGTATGTGTGTGGGAGGTGACAATTATTAAGTCAAGTGAATTCAGCAGCTGAATGTTAAGTTCTAATCCTTAATTATAGCATAGGCAAATTATTCTAATTTTCTCATCTCGAATTATAAAATGTACCCTTATTATTCTGAGGATAAATACATTTGCTTCACAAACAAAAACAAAAGACTTTATGTCTGCGTAAGAAATTTTAAAAGACGAATTTATTACAGTTTTAAATACAAAGTTAAGGAGTAGATTTACTAAAGCTTCTAGTAATTCCCAGTTGCTTATAATTTTTGAAAGGTCTTTGCTGTGGTATAACATAAAACATTTGCTTAAAAATTCCCTATGAGTGCCATATAAGGAACTTATCTATTCAATTCATTTTGAGCACTTATTCTGAACTCACTATTGTAGGGGAACCAAAATGAACTACCGTGATTCCTGCATAAAGGTAGACACAAAGCAATCCTATATAAAGTCCTTAGTTATGGTAGTGTAATTATTATGTGCATGTTAATAAGCTATCAGATTAGATTATAAAAAGTTCAAGTGATTTATCAATCGAACTAAAATATCTGAAATAATTTCTCTGTTCATTGAAGTTATTATAGCATATCCTTTTACCTTAACTGCAACTTACGAAGTGAAGTTTATATTCTGTGCTAATATTAGTGTAAGAGAATGGGGCAAAGATTGGGAATGTAAACATTACATTATATTAGTAAATGTTTAAACTGATAAATGAATATTTTTGCTTTTCAGATAAAACTATGGTTTGACAAGGTTGGTCACCAATTAATAGTTACAATTTTGGGAGCAAAGGATCTCCCTTCCAGGGAAGATGGGAGGCCAAGGAATCCTTATGTTAAAATTTACTTTCTTCCAGACAGAAGGTAGGAATATGAAACGAAAATAAATGTTCTTGAAAATAAATGAGAAATGTTAATAGCAGGAGGTGTTTTGATTCTGTATCATTTATTTTACAATATCATGCCAGTTAGATACTTATGAAGTTTAATATAAGCATAATGATTCTTAAGAATCAAAATAGTGGCAGTAAATACTTTGAGATTGTTTTAAAACCTATGTCAAATGTTTATAATATAGATTATTTTGTTAAATATTTATTTTAGATTGTGTGGCTTACTTCTTAAATAATGTATTTTTTAAAAATCAAACTCATTAAAATTATGCTCCTTTAAGTCAGTACTTTTTTTTTTTTTTTTTTTTTTGGTGTGGTACGCGGGCCTCTCACTGTTGTGGCCTCTCCCATTGTGGAGCACAGGCTCCGGACGCACAGGCTCAGCGGCCATGGCTCACTGGCCTAGCCGCTTCGCGGCATGTGGGATCTTCCCGGACCGGGGCACGAACCCATGTCCCCTGCATCAGCAGGCAGACTCTCAACCACTGCACCACCAGGGAAGCCCTAAGTCAGTACATTTTTAACATAAGCTACAGAGGCAGAAAGCTGGAAATGGTACTAAATGATACTCATCATGTTCCTCTACAATTTTTACCACCTTTTACTAAGATATTATTTCCCTTTATTATGTAAAATTAGTGAATGTGCTTTATATTTCACCACCCATATCACCAAGGAATCTTTACTACTGGGCCTAGAATCAGCTACCTAAAGTGTCCTTTGCTTTGTGTCCATGCTAATCAACATACATGATATTGATCTACCCTGATTTAAATAGAGGAATCAGGATAGGAGAAATAGCTTATCAAAAATCATATAATCATTCTTAATTTCAGACACGTACAAAATAGAAGAGATTATTCAATAAGCATCATGAAAAAAGAAAGAAGTAATGCACCAATTTCCCTTTCCCCAGCTCTTCTGCAACACTGGTTTTCAGGACTGGGCTGGTCATTTTTCTCAGGTTGGAAGCAGCTGGGCACAGATGTGATCTTAAACGTATTTATACACGTTTGGACCCTCTATTACTCAGTTCAAGTTAAAAGTCATCAGTGTTGAGTGCCAAAGTGTCATCTGAAGAACAATTTCAACAAAGAAAATAACAAAAGAAGGAAAGTAGTCAATTAGCAAAGGTCTTACACTTCATTTGATATATAGTTTGAAATAAAATTTGTAAAATGAATTAGAAAATATGCAAGGGTGCCATAGCCTCTTAAGCTATTAGAAGCTGTGCCATATAATTTTATCTTACAAAGTTGACTCGAAGGAGGTTGCTGTCTAACAACTTAGGTTGTCTTTTGGAGAGGAATACACTTTGAACTGCAAGGGAAGAAGAGGATATGCAATAACTTAACTCAACTCCAGCTTAAACTTCAGTTGGATGACAGATGTCACAGCCATATTACCTACCATCCTGGATGGAGGCCAAGTCTCTTGGCTTCTCAGAGCACAGTTTATTAGTCTAAGCATCCTTAGAATGCCATCATAAAAACTCACAGAAAGTGCTGTATTCCCATCTGTGCTTTTATGCACACACATAACTTAAGTTTCTACTTATTCAGACCTTTGAAGAAAAATGCTTGCTTTTCAAGATGATAAAAGTCTCTCAAATTTTTGTTTTTTGGTTGACTACCTGTGTTTAGTTTTATTTTTTATACCTCCCCTCACTTTCTAAGCAGATAGAGGTCAAATGGAAGGGAAAGTCCCTTTAAAGTCTCCTTTATATTCCAGATGTAGGGTTTTTATCTTTTCTCAATAGCAAAGAATGTGAGAAACATTTGGATATTTTTTTCTCAGATTATTTCTCAGCTGAGTTTTCTTGACAGTTATCAGGAATTTGAAGAATATTTAGGCAAGTTTGTAGCTCACTTTATTGATAGAGTTGTGTCAGGGTTTTATCCTTAACCGAAAAAAGAATCCTCTGGTCAACTCAAACAGCTACATTATCACTACATTATCATCTCGACTTTTCTTTTTTTTTCTGTTGGCGCAAGTTTTTACACATGAATAAAGGACTATTTGTGCTTTTGGTATGAGTTATTTCTTTTTTCTTGACAATTTCTTGGGAGAAAAACTACAGGTCATGTAGAAGCCCATGGATACCAAAATCTGCAATGCTCAAGTTGCTTATATAAAATGACATAGCTCTGCATCTGTGGATACTGAGGGCCAACTGTACTTGACTAAGTAAACAGAAAAAACAGTTGATGCCTTTTTATTGATAAGAATTCCTGGAGGGACAAGTGAGGCTACATAGAAGGAATTTAGTCTAGAATGTCAGTATGTCAGTTAAGCCATTCAAAACATTTATTTTCTATATAATATGCTAGGTACTCTAAAAAATAGCTAGGTATGCTCTAACACTCTTTTTTGTATCTTTTTTATATTGGTTGCCAGTCAAAATATATTTTTCCCTTCATTTTGAGTAAAAATATCAAGTCTTTGCATGCTGTTAAATCAAATGGAAAACAAAAGTACTGGTAACATGAAAATAAATAGAAAAAGCTTTAGTTAGATTTTTTAAAATACTTTCTCAACATTTTAGTGATGTTGTTAGAGATCATTTATCTATTTTATTATCCTTAGGCTGCGATTTTAAAATATCTCTATAGCATGCTTACTGATCTTAGTTTTTAAATAATTTTAGCAACTTTTCAGTATTTGACTTATACAGAATGATCTTATTTTGAAGGCTTTAGTTATACTTCTTGAAAAGAATAACTCGTTTACATTTTTTTGTAACTTGCTGAAGATAAGGTAACTTTCCATGGTTCTTTTCATGGATTGGTGCTTCAATACACACAAAATTGCCTTATTAAATTGTAATCATATAAGGTAGGTTAGCGAGGAACTTCAGAGATTATCTAGTCTCCCTCCTATCCAGGATTAGAAATCCCCTCTAAAATAGTCATTCTTTGAGAACTTTTTTCACTCCTTAAGAGGAAGTCAAAGCTTATTCTTCTGTTTTCTTTCACGTTGCAGTATAAACCATTCTTGGATTAGATGGCAAGGTTCCCCCTAAATGCTTTCTTCCTGACCTTGGTGGAAGGAATTTTATCTCTGACAGGGTTTCATAATTCATTCTTTAATGGATAGAATATAAATAGATGCTTTATAAATATGTGTTAAAATTTTAGAAGGAGGAAGTGACAAGAGTCATAAGTCATAGTCCTTGTCATTATTTCTCTTATTTAGGTATTTTTATTTACAGTACCACTTCTTTTTCATAAATTTGAATGGAGATAAAATTTCCTACATGGGTTTCCAAAGTTATTTTCCTATGGAGGCCTTAGAAATTAACGAAGATACATTGCTTTAAAATGGCTTTCTGCTACATTAAATATATATGCTTTGGAAACATACATGTTCTTGATTACGTCAAATCTGTACTAAACGTTAAGCTCTGTATTCACCTGGGAGAAGTTGCATACCCTCCCTAATTTGGAGGCACTCTGTCCCTTCTTAGTTCTCCCTGCTTCCTGTATCCCAACACTCTTAGAATTGTGCTGTGTTGAGAGAATTTGTAGAAGTTAATATGGTTCCACTTGGAGTTCAGTGGCACTTCTCACTTCAAATAAGCTCTTCTAATAGCTTAACATTGCCGTCCTAGATGATTTTCTTCATTCCTATTCAGACATTGACCCTCTCTAATAAGCTAGAGTAGTGATCTCCAGAAAGAACGGATGTACCCAGGAAATGTATGAAACAATTCATTGGAGCTCATAAAGAAATATTTGAATTTTCATTTTCACCTATCTTTACTTCCTATTTTTGTATATTTACCAATGAATATATTAGTACAACAATATAGTAATACATATAATTTATAAATATATGTATAAATATATATGTATACAATGGAATGCATAATCAAAAGCATTCATTTGATAGAAATATGAAGTCAAAAAAATGTATGAAAGCTTCTGAGTTGGAACTTCTATCAGGATGGCCAGCTTGCATTTCCAGCCCAGATTATAGCAGCTACCTCACACAGAAATAATTTTACTATGTTTTTAAAGACTTGATAGATGTCAAATGAGCAAGTATGTATTAATGATACATAAGTGAGTAACTTGATAAGATGTAATTACACTTGCTTATTAGCTAAACTATATGGATGTAAAGTTGTGAACATCACAATTCACTAGACTTATTGTACAAGGGACTTCTGTTAGTTTAAGGAATAGTATATTGGTTACAAATACTAAGTACACTATTTGCATTTGCATATGTACAAATACTAAAAGTAACACTATATGTAACTAACAGGTTAATTTCCAATTTAAAGGTTTCCAATAGGGCAATGTGTTAAAAAAAATTAGAGTTAAGATTCTTCAGTCTGGTTTTATTTGGAATTTGAGAAAGGTTAAGTTTTTAATTATCTATCATGGAAAATTTTCAGATTTATTGAAATAGTTCTATTATTAAGTCATACTTATAAGGTGATATAATTATATACCTTATAAATTTTAATAGTAATTTTAAAGATTACAGTATATTTAAGGTATGATAAATTTGTGGGAAAACTTCACTTCTTTCCTGAGAAATTTTAAATTAATAAATTTTAGGGCAAAAGATAAAATGAAGATTTATGTAAGCTCATATATTCTTATTTTTTTCATAGTGATAAAAACAAAAGAAGAACTAAAACAGTAAAGAAAACATTGGAACCCAAATGGAACCAAACATTCATTTATTCTCCAGTCCACCGAAGAGAATTTCGGGAACGAATGCTGGAGATTACCCTTTGGGATCAAGCTCGAGTTCGAGAGGAAGAAAGTGAATTCTTAGGAGAGGTATCTGGAACTATTTTAAAGCTTAGACTATTCATGTCATCCTGAATACTTTTGTTTATATGACTATCAGTAAAATGTTATATTTTGAATAACTGAAACACCTAGACATAATTTAACAGAATGAATTTAGCTGCTGTTTTAAGAAAAAACTATTGATGCCTCTATAGTACATGTATTTCCTTTCAGTTTACTGAACCAATTGTACAACTAGTAATTAAATCATTTATTTATAGATCATTTTTTTCAGCCCTGTACTGTATCTGTAATATGCTAGGGACTGAGGTGTCAAAGGTCAATAAGTTATATTACTTTCTTCAAGGAATTTATAATCCACTGGGATACACACAAGTGAGTGAACAATTATAACTAGTATGGCAGATGCTCTTTCAGGGAAAGTGCAGTAGGAATACATAATTGCTGTGCAGGGAAGGGGAAGTGGTCCATGGAAGGATCCATAGAGAAACTGGAATTTAGCATAGTCAGGGGAAGTAAAGTTCCTGCAGAGGGAATAACAAAATATTAGAGTTGTGGGGGTCTTGGACAACTGCATTGAAATGGGAAAGGAATGTGGTAAGAAATGAGTCTTGAGGGTTAAACTGACACCTGATCATGTCCCTTCATGTATCATATTCAGAGTTTGGGTTTTTATCCTGTAGATAATGGGAACAAATGACAGGTTTTAAAGAGACTGGCTTGATTGCATTTGTACTTGAGAAAAATATTTCTAGCTGTAATGTGGAGAATGAATTGGAGAGGGGTGGATGAGAGGCAGTTTTCCCGCTATTAATGTACTAGGAGAACTGCTTTCAGTTTTTTCAGTGTGGTTGGTTTTCCTGAGTAAATTAAATGTAATACCATGGGAAAAGCAACAATCCATAGAAATATTGAACTGAATGTTGTTAGCTAAGGAATCAAAGAGTGGTAAACCTGTTGGAAAGAAGGGTAACATAATGGCTATAGGAGCAGAGATTAGCGCCAGCTGCCTGGTTCTGCATTCCTGACGCTACTTCTTCCTGGCCTTGGTCCTTGAGCAAGTTATTTAATATATTTGTCCTTTAGTTTCCTCTTCAATCAAGTGAGAATGATAGTAGTATGCGATTCAGGGTTAGAGTGAGAAATGTGTGTGTGTGTGTGTGTGTGTGTGTGTGTGTGTGTGTTTCAGGGTTAGAGTGAGAAATGTGTGTGTGTGTGTGTGTGTGTGTGTGTGTGTGTGTGACCATTTGGAACACAGTGCTTATAATTTTGAAAATGACTAGGGAAAATTTAGGAAGAATGAAGAGTACCTTAGTTGTTTTACATTTTTACCTCGCATAGCTAAATAGTGATTTATCATTATATAGCAGTTCTCATATACTTAAACCAGACACTATCATATTTGCACATGACTTTAAAAGAAAATAAAAAGAATCATTTATTTCTATGGACTGATTTCCTATGTAAATTTATTAGATATTCATATTATAACATGGTTCATATTGAAAATCCATTCTTTTTTTTTTCTTTCCTGTTTTGAATTCTTAGCAGCATTATATGTTAAACAGAATTTTAAGTAAGACAGCCTTTGACTTATATTACGGCTCTTTCACTAACCAATGATGTGGGCTTAAACAAGTTTTTTAACCTTTTTCAGCCTTGGTATCCTTATTTGTAAAAGTTGAATAATAAGACCAACCTAGTAGTTTTTTCCTGAGAATTAAGATAACATATGACATGGTTCTTAACACACAGTAAGCACTTCTAATTTGTTTTCAATCTCTCCATTTCAGAGTTTGTAAAGGTTAAATTAATGAATGTAAATGAAAATGTTTTTTAAACTGTAAAATGGCATATATATACCAGTTATTATTACAGACTTTTAGTAGTAAGTGCTATTTATGTAATGGCATATTTAACAGCCTCTAGCAGATAGGTGTTCAAGGGTCTACAAAATAAATGTCTTAGATATTCAAAGCCATTAAATCAATAAGAAGTTATGTATACTTATCTCTTATTTAGTTATTGTCAAACATATGGGCAATTCTGCAGCATAACCTTGCTTTTGACCTAATAGCATTACTATTATAATTATCATTATTATAATGAAACCATTCAAGAGAATTTCTGTATTATTGTCATAAGACAGTCCTTTGTCTCTTGGCTTTGTAGATTTTAATTGAATTAGAAACAGCCTTATTAGATGATGAACCACATTGGTACAAACTTCAGACCCACGATGTTTCTTCATTGCCACTTCCCCACCCTTCTCCATATATGCCACGACGACAACTACATGGAGAGAGCCCAACACGGAGGTTGCAAAGTAAGTTTTCAGTAAAATTTATTGTACCTTTATTGAATTATCTTGAATGATATATATGACACAGAATTTGAAGATACCATTATGGGTATTAACAGTCATCTGTTAGTATTTTCATAGCTATTATTGAAGCTTTTAAATTGTTTTATACACTCAACTGTATACATGTATTATTCACTCATCACAGTATGACATACAATAAAACATAGTTATGTTTTAATTTTACCTCTTAGAATCTAAAATATAGGAATGAGATAGCTAATGTAGTAGAATTTGGTGATGTACCTGTAGATATTTGAAATTATGATTTCCACTGTCATTATGCCAAGTATTTTATGAATATGTAGGATAACAAGTATAGCATAGTGGTTGAAACCATGACCATGAACATTACTCAGACAAACCTGAGTGTAAATATTAATCCTCTCACTTAAGAGTTGTATGACTTGAGGTACGTCATCTCTCTCTGTTTCACTTTCCTCATTTAGGAAATGGAAATAATAGTACCTACATCACAGAATGGTTCTAAGAGTTAATCTCTGGAATGTAAACTGATGTTATTGTCGTTGTTGCTGTTGTTATTATTATTATCAGTGTTTGCATTTTACTCTGAATTATGCACAGTCCAAACTATAAAACAGATCAATCCAGAGAATCTTAAAGGAAACTCAGAAATGTTTTCCACATTGAAAAGTGGCATTGTTGGTTTGATGCTCCTACAGCTCAAATTTATTTGCTTTTTTCTGGTGAATCTTATTGAAAGGTGAAGGGAGTGCTTTTTGCTTTGGATAGTATTTATGGGATAATTTTATCTTCATGGAGCCATCATGTTTCAGGTTTAGCAACACTTTTGTCAAGTAATGGAGAACTGATTGAGATTAACCAAATTTCAGAAGTTTAAATTTATAAGCATGAATGCCATGTCATCATGGCATCAATCATGGAAAGTATACTTGGACATATAACAAATAACTCTTGTCTAAATGGATCACACCCTTTCTGCTGAATAGAGGGCTAAATTACATCAGAAGGCTGTTTGTTGAATAGAGAATTAGAGCAAAGCATTGGTCTTATGGGATATTTAGTCATAGGAAAGCGTAGAGAATTATCTTCACTTCTTTTTAAAATAATGTCTCTAATGACTGGAATTTTATTTCCGTTAGATACAGTCTCTTACCCTTGGAGGGCATTAATTTAACATTAATTTTACAGCGCTCACTTTTTTCAGCTTCCTCACAGAGTAAACACCTACCCACCCTTATTTGCAGTTGCCATTACAACGTCCTTTGTTGTATCTACATTACCCTGAAATTTATGTGGACTGAATTCAGAGTGTCTGCTCTTTCTGGGCACTGTAATCTATTCAGTACATTGTCTCTAAATCACAATGTGGGATGATGGGTTACTACATGAAGTTTACTAGTATAATTCATTTTCTACTAATTCTTATAGTTTAGGTTTATAGGCTATTATTGCTAGCTACTATTGCCCTTTCGTATAGGATTGGCCTCTTCTCTATTTACTCCAGTTGTTATTGCAATAAGGAGTAGGTTTGATGACTCTCATTATCTGAAATTCTTAAATCTACCAATAATTTTCATTATTTTTTTCTGCCCTAGCTAAGAATACTGTACGTGAGGAACCACAAAAATAGAGTACTTTCTAGTTAGTTGTATAAATCATGGATTTTCATGCAATTAGTTTAATTTAATCAATTTTGCAGATTTTAATATTTTCCATCCTCACAATGGCTCTTCTGTCACTTAATCATTAATAATATTAAATTTACCCCTGGGTAATATAATAGCTCCATGTTGTACGGTGTGAGTCTTGCCACTATCAACTAACCTCTAATAAAATTAATTTTCAATATTTGAATATATGACTGAATTTGGTGCTTTACATCTAAAATGTTGTCATAATTTATTAGCAATGTGTAGGCGTAAAGATAGATAAAAATGATATGATAAAAGAAGATTAGGAAATAACACTCAGGAATAGTCAGAAAGTTAAAGACAGTACCATTGGCTAAGTATTGATATATATTGCTCATCAATGACAAGTTCAAGTTAGGGTATTAATAAGTGAGTACATGAATTATTGTAAAAGTTTATTGATGACAAGAACCTCCTTTAGGGTTTTTCTCCATGGAAAGGTCTATATGAAATTTATTTACAAGTATGTTTAAACTGTCAAAGATCATATATGGAACATATATGTATGAACAGTTAACCATCAAAAATGTAAAGTAACCCCTTATTTATTCCCTACATTCACATAATGTTTTGGTAATTCAATCTCTGAGGCTTATGAATAACATTCTGAGTCTATGAACTTATTAAATGTACATGGACATTTACTGTTATTCAGAATAAATAAATGGTAATGTTGTTGGTGTTGGGATTCTGTTCTTCCCATGATGATTTCCTATTTTAAATTTGTAGATTCAAATGATTCAAAGCAATACTTCATTAAACAGATATTAGTAACTTATTTACTAACATATAAGGAAATATATAAAAACCATTCTAAAAATAATTGTTTCATATTTTGTAGTTTAAATATTCTGAAAAAAATCTTTTCTAGACAGAGTCCAGACAACTTTGATTATAAACTTTAAATGATTTCCAAATAAAGATATTGGTAAAAGTATTTGAAATAGATGACCTCTTATACCAGTATTCCTGCATGTGGAAAAATAAGAAGGTTGTATGTATTAAAAAATCTAGTAATGATCACATGCTCATTGTTCAAAAGTTTGAAAGAAATTAGGCTATGAGAAATAAAATTTTGATGATGAGGAATTAACATTTCCTCCAACAATTTTTCTTCAGGCTGCTCTTGCCCACTCCCTTCACAGGCATTGTTGTTTTGACATTACCAAAGGATGAGAAGAGCGGTGCATATTTCAAAGAGTGATTGATTAAGCATTTTTGAAAATGTATGCAAGACTAAAGCTATGAGTTCAATAATTAAAATGTATCAATAGAGAAGTGAGGTTGGCAAAATATCTCACATATTCACATAATTTTATTTTTGATTCATTGATGAGAAACTTTATTCATTACTTTCCTGAAACTTAAAAAGATTGTTCTGAAAAGTGTATTTTGATATTTACATTTTTATTGTTGTATACTTTACTGTTATTCAGTTAAAGTTATATAGTGTCTTAAGGCAAAAATCTTCCTTTACAAATATGTTTATTCCTTGGTATCTTATTAACAATTATCATCACAATTTGAATTATAACGATCCAATCAGTTTTCTTTAATTTGATCCTTCATTCATTTTTTTCTCTCATATTAACCAGATTCATCTCTTTGACATCTCAAATAATAATTCTCTACTTGGCGAAGTATAATATATCACCCCTTTCACTTTTTAAAATAGAAAACATTGTATCTACTATACTTTTATTCACCCTCATGACCACAAGTCTTCAAAGAAAAGTGAATGGAAACAAATCATTGAGATTAAACTAAAATGATACTATTGAAAGGTGTAAGATAAAAGAGACATGATTTCATAATTAAAGTTTCTCAAGATTTCAACTATTTTGGGGGATTTGGGCCAATATTTCTTTCATTTCCTCTACCCAGTTGTCTCACCTCTATCCTTCTTGGATGGCAGTTACATGTACAAAGACCTCTTGACATTTTCCCACAGGTTATTGAGTCTGTGTTGTTTTTTATTTTAATCTTTTTTTCTCTCTTCCTCAGTCTTGATTATTTTTATTTACTTATCTTCAAGTTGACTGATAGTTTCTTCTACCGTGTCCAATTTTCTACAAAAACTATACTATGAATTGTCTTATTAAATATACTGTAATTTTCATTTCAAGCTTTATATTTGGTATTCTTAGAAGTTTCTATATCCTTCCTGAAATTCCCCTTGTTCTATTGTATGTGTGTATGTGTATACAAACAAATATGTGTAGGTATATGTAGATATATTAAAGAATTTATAGGATTAGATTATATCTATGCATATGTAGATATAAATATATGTGTATAAATATAATACATTAATGATATATATTTATATCCATATATATAATCCTGTAAATTCTTTAATATATCTATAGTTTATTTTAAAGTCTGCTAATTCCAACATCTTAGTCTTCTGTGGGCTTACTAAAATTTCTCTTTTTTCCTTTGATTAGGGGTCACATTCTGTATGTTTTATATATCTACTAATGTTTTTGTGTACTGGACATTGTATTTAATACATTTTAGAGACTCTGGATTTTGAAGAATTACCGCATGTCATTTCAGCAGACATACTAAACCAATGAAAGATGTGTTAAGTTTTTATTTTCATTCTATTTTGGTTCTTTGCATAGTTCTAAGGTATAGTCCTTAGTCTAGTTTGTGGTTCTTATGTCTAAATTTTGAACTGTAGGCAAAGTTCAAGATATTGGCCAAAGCCTATAATTAATGGGATTTAATCTCCAAACTCTGTATCCTGTACATCAGGAAGTTGCTGAAATTTTCTTGCAGCTCTTTTAGTCTTTTAGCTGTGGCTTTCTGCTGAGTTTCTTCTTGTTTTTCTCTCTGCAATTTGTAATTTAGGTAAGGATTTTTGGGACCACTGAGTGTAAATTTTGGGTCTCCTCCTTGTCTGGCTCCCCCTTTCCAGGATTTCCCCCACAATTCTGTCTGCTCTCACAACTCTGAATTCTGACCTTTGGCTTAGCCTTGTAAGACTGAGGTTTTTTCCTGAGCAGTAATTCCTCTGCAGTGAACCAAATTGGGAAGGCCCTTAGGGGAAAACTGGTTAAATAGGTGCTTTTCTTATTTCAAAGGTCATATTACCAATTTCTGCCTGAATTTGTTTGTTCTCTGGTATCTTTAAACAGTTTTTTTATTAAAATATTTTTCCAGAATTTAGAATTATTACTGGCAGGAGAGTTAGTCTGATATAAGCTATTCTATCATTCTCAGAGGCAGAACTCTACATTTTTAAGTAAACTTTTTACAGAAGTATAGAATTCATATAGAAATATGTATAAATCGTAAATATTCTCATGGGTAAATTTTGACCAAGTAACCATACCATGTAACTAGCACCCACATCAAGAAATAATACATCACCAACATCCTTCCAGCCTCTCTCTTGCTCTCTTCCAGTAATTATTCCCCCGTCAAGATAACAAATACCATAGAATATTTTCGCTTATTTTTAACTTCATATAAATGGAATATGCACACATATATGAATTTTGTAGAAATGAGATTACACAATATATTTCTCTTTTACATGTGACTTTTTTCTTACCACTGTTTTGTAAGATTTATCAGTGTTGTTGCATATAACTGAAATTTATTTTCTTTGCCATATACAATTTCTTTCTATAAATATACACCAATATATCCTATTTTTAGGTTGGTTATGAAAGCTATTTGTCTAAGTAATTTCTTATGAATTGATCAGAGGTAATAACTATACAAAGGGGTTGCTTATCTTGGCTTTAAAGTCTGATTTTTTGGAATTAAATTATTTAATTAATTTAAAAAAATCTACAGTTGATGGATAGTTTGCTTTCAGATTTTGGCTGTTCCTAAAAGTGCTTATGTTAACATTCTTATACATGCCTTTTGGTAATCATATGTGTTCATTTTTGCTATGGATATACCTAGTAATAGAATAGATAGGTAATAGACCATACATATATTCAATTACAGTAGATATTGTCAAAGTTTTCCCAAACTGTCCAGATTTATACTTCCTACAGCAGTGAATGAGGGTTTGAGTTTCCTTATATCTTACTTTATATTTGGTATTTTTAGTTGTTTTCACCCACCCATTCAGGTGGGTGTGCAGTATTACCTCATTGTGGCTTTAATTTACATTTCTCTAATAACCTTTTCTTAGGTTAACTGGTCATTTAGCTATCCCCCTTTATGAAGAGCCTAGTCAAATGTCTTGCCCATTTTTCTTTGTTTTTTTTTTTATTTTGGTTCTTTATTTTTTTATTGATTTATGAGTGTTTTCGAAAGTATAGATTTGAATTAGTTATAGGATACATGTATTGAAAATGTATTCTACTCTATGGCTGGCCTTCCACTCTGTAATGGGATCTTTTGATCAACAAAAGTTTTAAATGTTAATGTATTTTAGTTTTCAAATTTTTCTTCAAGGTTAGTGCTCTTTATGGCATGATCTGTATAAAAAAATCTTTTCTTTGAGATCATAATGATATGTTTCTATGCTTTCTTCTAGCATAGCGCTTTGCTCTTCTCATTAAATCTACAGTTCATCTGGAATTAATTTTTTATTTTGTGTGAGGTAGAGATCAAAACTCATTCTTAATCCCATGGATCGATGCTGGTATACAGAAATAAAATTTATTATTTATTATTATTAAGAGACGCCTAATAACTTTTCCATATATTATTTTGAATTTTGATTTGACAATATATGTCATTTGTGAATAATGACAATTTTTTTTCTTTCTTTCAAATTGTTATAGCTTGCTTTTTTTTTCTTTCTTAATGCTTTGGCTAGGTCCTGTAATAAAATACTGTGTGGAAGTGACATTGTTGAGTAAAAGTTGGCATCTATGTTTGGTTTCCCTTTCCTTGGGAAAAGCTTTAAATATTTCCCCATTATATTTTGATATTTTTTGTTAGATTTTTGTGCACTTTGTGAGATTCAGGAAGTTCTATTTTATTCCTAGATTGGTGAAAATTTTAAATCATGAATGTATTTGAGTTGTGTTAGTTTTTTTCTGTACACATGGATATAACCATATGATATTTCTCTTTTATTCTACTAATGTAGTAAATTGTATTGATTTTAAATGTTAAAGTTATCTTGCCCTCCTTTATTAAGCCCAGCTATCTCATGATGCATTATCATTTTATGTATCTCTGGATTCAATTTGTTAATATGTGTAGAAATTTTGCAACTGTATTCATGAGAGATAGAGTGAGGGAGAAGGATTGTCTTTTCTCTTTTTCTTTTTGTAACATCTTATTTGCTTTTGTTATCAGTGTTATGCTGCTGTGCTCATAAAAGTATTAGGAAATTTTACTTCTTTTTTATTTGATGTCTTTTATTTTCTTTTTTTGTAATGTCCTTGTCAAGCTTTGACTTCAGTGTTTTTCTGGCCTCATAAAGTGTTTGGAAGTATATCCTCATTTTCTGTTGTTTGACAGAATATGTACATTATTGGTATTCTTTTTTCTGTACGTGGTTAGAAGTATTCACCATGTATGTTTCCAGGGTTGGCAATTTCTCTGTGTGTAGGTGTTGAATTCCAACTCCAATTCCAATTTCTCTACTAGATTTAGAACTATTCAAAATTTTGTTTTCTTGTGTCAGCTTTGTTAAGTTGGATTTTTCTTGGAATTTGAATATTTCTCCAATTTTTAAATTTATTTGCACTAAATTGTTCCTAATAGCATCTTATTATCTATTTAATGTCTATTTAATGTGTAGTCATGTCCTCTTTTCCCTTATATTGGTAATTTGTTCCTTCTCCTTTTTTTGTTCTTGGTCAGACTTGCTGATGAGCTATCGATTTTACTAGTCTTTCAAACAGTAAACTTTTTGTTTTGTTTACTTCTAGGCTGTATGTTTGTTTTCTTTTCCATTAATTTTTCTTCTTATTCTTGTTATTTCTCTCCTTTCCTTTCTTTAATTTGTTTGTTTCTCCTCATTTCAGAAGGATACATAGATAATTTTTAATGTGGTGTGATAATGTTATTGTACTTTCATTTACCTGTGGACTATTTAGGAGTGTATTGTTAAATTTCCAAACTCTAGGGATTTTTAAAAATATCGATATTGAGCATAATTGCCGTCTTGTCAGAGTACATACTTTAAATAATTGGAATCTGTAAAATTAGTTGTTTGCTTTATGGTGCTACATGTAATCAATTTTGATAAATGTTCTTGAAAAGAATGTTTATTTTGTCACCATGTGGTACATGTTCAACATATATCAAGCTTATCAGGTTTATTAACTTTGTTTTTCCAATTTTCTGGGTTGTTTTTTCTAATTTTTCATCTGATTACTCCATCAGTTATTGAGAGAGGTATGTTAAAATCTCCATGTGTGATTGTAGACTTTTCTCCTTTTAATTTTGTCACTGTTTGCTTTATATATTTTGAAGTTTTGTTATTAGGTACATACATACAAATCCAGAATTGTTATATACTTTTCCTAATAGACTGATAATTTTGTCATTACATAGTGTCTCTCTATCTAGGAATACTTCTTCCTTAAGACCTGCTTTGTTTGATGTTTGCTGCAGCTGCTTTTTTTGTTGTCGTTGTTACTTGTTTTTGTATGGTATATCTTTCTCAATCCTATCCTTTTATCTTCCACCTCTTTGTGTCCTTATATTTAAGATTTGTCTATTGAAAACAACGTAGAGTTTCTCTTCTTAAATCCATTCTGACAAGATTTATCTTTTATTGGGATAATTTTACATTTACATTTAATGTAATTTCTTATAAATTTTGCTTAATATTTTACACATCATTTATTTTTGGTTTGTCTTTTTTTCTCCTTTCTTGCTTTCTTTTGAAATCTACATTATTTTAATGACAGCAACAAATATTTAGTTGCCTGTTATGTTTATGGTGTTTGATATTGTGATTGATCCAAAGATTCATTATACTTAGGTAGCAAGCAGAACCCTTATTTACAAACATGTATATGAAATACAATTTAAAAAATTATATTTAATCTGACTCTTAGGTACCCATTTTCCTAGTCAAATATCTGTCTTATTCCTTCTCCTTACCTATTCCCAACACTCAAGAGAGGTTCTAGAAAACCTCTAAAAAAACCCTAGGCTTAGAAAACCCTAAAAAGGGACAACGTTCAGGAAAGACCCACTAATTTTTATTCCTTATTGAGCTTCACTGATATGTCCCAGTGTGCAATGGTTACTTGAAGCCAGGTCTACCCATGGCAGTTTTTACTAATGCTGGTTGCTGTGGTACTTAGCATCCCACCTTCCCAGGTGCATCATGTAGCTACTATCCTGGAATCCTAAAATATCACTGGACTCTGGAGAGGTCCTAGAGCCTGGGTTCCTATTATTTACAAGGCCCTTTAACCATTGTTTTCTTACAGATTCTGCCAAGTCTTGTCCTTTAGCAGGGTAAAGAATAAGTAGAATTTCAGTAAATGGAGGTGAGAGAAGTAAACAGTAAGTTTGGAAGGGTAAAGACATAAAATGTAAATAATATGATGAGAATTATTGCAGAAATCATTGTGTGCCAGGCTGAGGATTAGGAGATTTTAATATTTAAATAGAATCTGAGGGTAGAAGAATGAAAGAAATAACACAATAACATCTTAACATGATTTATTACTTTTCCTTGATGTGCTTCAACGTGAAAAAAAAAAGTGCTTTGAGGGGAGAGATTTCCCTTCATTGTAGCATATAGACAAATGTCTATCTTGCTTATAAATGAAGATTCATATATTTTGGAATTGGAGGAAGTTAAATGTAGTAGATATTAGGGAAAGCAGCAAACTGCAATGAAGAAAGGGGGAAACGGCTTTCCTCTATCTGTCTATTTATTATTAAAATGTCTGCAATAAAAATGTAAGCTTTAATTAATATCTTGAAATATTCTAACAATTAACCTATTTCCTTACTTGAAAACTTTTTATATATTGTGATTTTTAAAATAGTGAACAGAAATTTTAATTTTAGAAAGACGAAAGAACTATATCCTTGACAGAAAACACTCGTATTCACTCTCTAAGGTGATTTTAAAATATTAGGTACTTTACAATATTTGTGGAGAAAGAGCTACAGTTTGAAAACTTTAGTGTCTTTAATTCTATATTGATTATAGTGATGCCCTTTTTACAGTTTTAATAGTATAATCCTTTGATTGTAAATCTTAAACTCATTAAAATGTCTTATTCTAAATTCTGGCAGTGAAAACTTACACTGCTGAATTAAACCTTATACTTCTTGGTAGTTGGACTGATTATTTCATTTTATGTTCCTTTCTTCCCAAGGGCATATTTATTAGACTAATAGTGATAAAAAAAGAAAATCACATGAGACTACCTCTGAGTTTAAAATTGATATAATGATAAAAGTGACTCAAAAAACCATTTTGGAGGTCAGCTTAACAACAGAGTACTTTACAGAAAATCCTCAGATAATACCTTTGAAATAGAGAAGGGCATAGTAAACTTAGATCAGTTAAATATGTCATTAAACCATAGTGTCTAGATCATTCAAGATGTAAGAAGGATATGAAATTATACTTTTACCGTAGTGTTCTTGGCAAAAAAGGCATTATATATTATTAATGTGGCGCATACTCTGAGTTTTACTGAGGGCACATTGTTACATGTGGACACTGTTCCCAAGAACAAAGTTGCATGATTCAGAGTTATCTTTGATGAACACAAACAGCAGAATGACATGAAGAAGGGAGAACACTACAAAAATATTTTCTTTACTAAATATATACCCATTCTAAATTCCAGGGTTTGGATATGTTATATTAATATGAATTTGCATATATGGATAAATCATTATAAGTATGAATGTTATTATTCTAAATATTTAATAAAAATTATTTGACATGATACAAAGATGTCTACAGAGAATTTTAAAGCTACTCAAAATGTTAATTGTATCAGCATGTAAAATACTTTTTTGATATAGATATTTACTTAGATTTACAATTATGTTCAGTGTTTTTAAGGAAATATTATATAACAATTGATACTACAATTTAAAATTATATACATTATAGCAATTAAATCTTTTTTAAAGTAACGTTATTTTTATTTATTAACTATATAACACACCACTATCATGCTTTTTCCTACGATTTTTTGCTGCATGCCTCGTGATTACCTCTTTGTATGACAGTTTTACAGTATCAGTTATTTACAAGTGATCTGTTGATTGTGTAATTTTTAAAATATCACTTCATCTTCTGCTTTTTTTTCTTGTTTAGAAAGGTTGTTGTAACTTTATCTCTTCTTTTCTTATTTTCATTGTCTTTATTTTTGGATGATGAGGCTCTTAACTATTGTTACTCTCAGAGTTTTCTTTTACTTTGTGGTATAAGAAGAGATTTTGACATCTCGAAGCATCATCAGTCTTTTTACTTTCAGTTTACCTTAGTAGCTTCCTCTAAGATCATTTCTTCTGATTATATTTTAATTTCAGTATGGTAAACAATTCTTTTCCGATGGTATGCTGGAGATAGAGCCAATTGTATATGTATCTCTTCCCTTCCCATACAGTGACTTTGGTAGCTTGAAATTGGCTATATGGGAGTATTTACATTACGGAAATAGGCAAGTGTTACAAGTCAAGGCTTTTTTTCCCCCCAGAGAGACAGTTGTTAAACCTCTACCAGCACACCACTGCCTTTATATACCATATACCAAAATTAATTTCAGAATTAACAAAATTTAAAAAGTTAAAATGTTAAAGGACTAGAAAGACATGAGTGAGTATTTAACCAAGTTCTATATGAAAGTAATGGAAGGAAACTCAGAGAAGATTATCAATAGATTTTAAAAATTTGTGATGAATATAGTCAATCTATTTTAAATGAAAATGTTGTAAAGTAAGTTTGAAACCTGGTAATTAGAGTAATAGTAAGTATTGCTCAAATGAATTAGAATTTGTGTTGATTTTTTAAAAATCCTAGTTTAATCTAGTTGATTCAGTGTATTGTTAATTTATGAAAATATGCCCTTGATAAAATGTTACAACACAAATTATTTAACTCTACTATTTTCTAATTTCTACAATTTTATACTTATGCTCTTATGAAATTCCTATATAGTGGCCAGAATAAAGTTTTACTTTTCCCCAAAATAATCTATATAATTCCAGCAATGTATAGATTACCAATGGGACAGATCAATCACGTATAATAAGGCCTAATGTACTACTTCTCTGTTTGTTAAGTTTAGTATCAAGTCATTCAAACGTAAAAAAAAATTTAATTAAACATTAGAAACTAAGCTTCTATAATAACCAGTGAACCTGTTGTTTCATTTTCCTGTGATTTATTGTCTTTTGGCTAACAACTTATATGTGTCAGGGTAAATATTTACTTTTTTCCAGGTATTATGGCATCTTTTCACTACTTAGTATTTTTGTGGCCTGATAATTCATACATTCCTTTAAATTTCTAATGTATATTCAGATGATAATTTACTTATCTTTAAATGTAAAAACAATTTGTTAATATTGTGCTACCTTTTGAAACTTAGTAAATATTTAGAAATAGAAGAATCTAACTAATTTGTATTCTGCTAACTTACCTGTGATGATTTCTACATTTATATTTTTTACTGAGTGAGAACATCAAAATAACTTGTTCTTTATGAATTTTCAAAGTTTTCCTCTTCCATAAAGAAATCAATTTTAAAATATACTCTTTCCAAAATCAGGAATTCCAAAATTAATAATGTTTTTCTAAGATCCCTTCAATTTAAGTTCATTAGTTGCTTCTTGTATACCAAATTTCTGTGTGTAACAATTATCTCTTACATTTCATGGTATGTTATGTGGCCCCATAATATAAAATAGAATTGATAACCATTAGTATGCAGGGCAGGCCTATTATTGTTTGATTTTATGTACCTTCTCTAATTTATACTTCTCTCTTAGCCTCTAATTGTTTCATTTAATCAAAGTCTCTACTAACATATTTATAATTTGAATTTTTACTAATTTAGGTATGATGTATCTTCCTTCGTTATTTTATTCTGAATTAGTATGGTCTTTTAAACTTTTAACTGCAAATGTTAAACGACAGTCTGTAATGTAGAGCAGAAATTAGATTTTAATATCCCTTTTGCATATAAAGATTTTTAAATGTAGTTTTGACACTTTAACATTTTTTTTCCAGATAAAGCCTTATGTTCATATAACTCAGGTAGATTTTAGCATGTGCAATGCATGCACACTTTAATTGATTTGTTGTTTTGTGCTTTGTCTGGCTATTGTGCATACATTAAATTCCTAAACAAAATATCACTAGCTTCCTTTTTCTACCTGTAGAACTTTTCCAGTATCTCCATGTTGACATCTTTATTATTTTGGTATTAAAAACCATTTGTTGAAATATAGTGATTTATGATTTCAGTGTGTCTAATCTTGTCTCCTTTAGTATGGTATTATTTCATCAATGAAGTATGTTTTAGTGCGTATTGTGTTATCATGTACACTGTTTCAGAACTTTTGAATTTTTATGGATGTAATTTGCTATATTTTTGACTTATGGAGGGATAGTGTTAAAAATTCTAAGTATGTTGAATTAAAACATAATTAAAACTGCAATGTTTGCTGTAGTTTCTATCATTTTAGCCATTTTTTCATATCTTCCAAAGAAAACTGAATAGATTTAGGTTTTTTACTCCAATGTATTATGACTTTTAAATTCACACATGCACAGAGTATATGTCAAGATATTTAAACTGATGTTAAGTTTTTTAACTGGTTACTGGGATTTCTCTTGGTTTTAACAATTTTAGTAAGGTTAATATTTTAAAATATATTTAGTGTGATGAACTTTTATATTTTAAAAAATTTTCTTCTTGAATAAGATTAGTAAAAAATTATTTTAAAAACTTAGGAATAGCAAACTGAAGTTTCAGTCCCTAAATGAAAATGAGGTAAACGAGGAAGGATTTACCATTTACAGCCAGGATTGAGTAAAAGGGGTTGCACTTTCTTTCCCACCTCAGTTCCCAACAAAACAAAAAAAAAATGGACAAATACATGATATAACTGTTTGAGTAACACTGGGTATCAGGCAACTGAGGACAGTAATTACTAAAAGAAGGTAAACAAATGAGTTGAACCCTAAAATTGCCCTTGCCTACCTCTCTTTAAGAGAATTTCCTGCACACAGCATAGCGGAAGGAACACAGATGGAACCTACAGACTTCCAGAGTTAGGGAGATGGAGCTGAATTCAGGGAGACAGAAGGCTAGAGTTCACAGAACAGAATACTGGAAAGGAGAGAACTGAGCAAAGAGAGAACTCAAAGATCCACAGAGGATCCCTCTCAAGTGTTCAGCTGAGTTTGATCAGTGAGTGAATGGAGGAATCTACCCAATGCTGGGAAAAGAACCACCCAAAAGGATTAGAGGTAATAGTACCTGAGAATAGTGTCTGTTTTTTTCAGTGAGTCTGAAAACATCAAGTTTCATGGGACATTGTGTTGAGTATGCAGAAATGTCTGACCTCAGTAGTGGAGAACAGTTAGCCCTAGAAGTGAACACTGTATTACATTAAAAATTTTTTAGAGCAAAAACTGAAAGGATCAAAGTGAACTGTGGACAACTTGAAGTTACCTAATACACAGGTAATTTAAGTCCCTGCAGGAGAGGAGAGGGGGAAAGCACAAAAATATTTGAAGAAATAATGGTTGATCAATTGTCCAAATTTGTTGAAAACCATAAACCCACATATTGAGGAATCTCACTGAACTTCCAAGCACAAGAAACATGAATAGTATACCAAAGCACATTAAAATTAAGTTCTTTAAAACTAATAACAAATAGAAAATCTTACAGCATCCAGAGAAAACAAACTCAGCACATAACTGAGGAGTAAAGGTAAAGATGACCCCAGATTTTTCATTGGAAACAGTGCAAGTACTTAAAGAAAAAATATCAATATAGAATTCATACTCATTCATATTTCTTTCAAAAATGAAGGCAAAATAAAGAGTTTTCAAGCATACAACTACTAAAAGATCTCTTCACTAGAAGACTTGCACTATAACAAATGTTAAAGGAAGTCCTTCAAGCAGAAGAATAAGGATCAGACAGAGATATATAATAGAAATGTATATAAAGGAATGAGGAACACCAGAAATGGTAACTTCATGGATAAATATATAAGATATTTTCTTGTTGTTTAAATACCTTTAAATATAATTGACCATTGAAACAATAGCAATACAGTATAGGGTTTGCAATATATGTTAAAGTGAAATATGTGACAACAGCAGCACAAAGGTTAGGAGAGGAAAAATAGAAGTGTATGACTGTAGTGTTTTTATAGTATACTATATGAATAGTAGTATATGAATTGAAAGGATATTGTAATAAGTATGTATACCGTAAGCCCTAAAACCACAAAACAAAGGGTTATAGCTAATAAGCCAACAGAAGAGAGAAAATGGGACCAGAAAAATAGCCATTTCATCCAAAAGAATACAGAAAAAGAGGGAAAATGGAACAAAGAACAGATGGGACAAATAGAAAATAAGTAACAAGCTGATAGATGTAAACCAACCAAGTCAATGATCATATTAAATGTAAATAGTAAAAATGCCCCAATTAAAAGGCATTTTGGGTTTTTTTTAAAAGGCAAAACCCAGCTATATGCTGCCTACAAGAAACCCATTTTAAATTTAAAAACACAAAGAGGTTTAATGAAAAGTATGGAAAAGATAACACATTAATATCAATTAAAAGAAATATGGATTACCCTATATTAATATTAGACAAATTAGATTTTAGAGCAAAGAATATTACCAGGGATAAATGTCATTTTATAATAATAAATTAATCAAGAGAACATACCAATCCTCAACATTTAAACATGTAATAACGCAGCTTCAAATTACACAGAGAAAATCTATAGAGATTGTTAGATTGTATTAATTTTTAAAAAACAAAACAGGGCTTCCCTGGTGGCACAGTGGTTGAGAATCTGCCTGCCAATTCAGGGGGCACGGGTTCGAGCCCTGGTCTGGGAAGATCCAACATGCCACGGAGCAACTAGGCCCGTGAGCCACAACTACTGAGCCTGCTCGTCTGGAGCCTGTGCTCCGCAACAAGAGAGGCCACGACAGTGAGAGGCCCGCGCACCACGATGAAGAGTGGCCCCTGCTCGCCGCAACTAGAGAAAACCCTCGCACAGAAACGAAGACCCAACATAGCCAAAAATAAATAAATAAAATAAAATTTTTAAAAAAACAAAAACAAAAAAGGAATTAACTATGGTTTTTGAAGAGCTCAACAAAATTGACCAAGAAAAAAGACACAAATTACTGAAATGCATTGGAAATCACTACCAATTTAACAGAAATTAAAGGGATTCCTATGGGAATTCTTTGGAGAATCACAAAGGAATGTAATGAACACCTTTATGCTATGAAATTAAACAACATAGATGAAATGGGCAAATTTCTAGAGAGTCATAAATTACAGAAACTATCCAAAAAATCTGAATAAACCTACAACACGTAAAAAAGCTGAATCAGTAATGAAGATTTTTCCGCAAAGAAAAGCCTAGGCCCGGTGGCTTCACCAATGATGAATTTGATGAATGCTATGGTACATGTAAAAGGAAATAACGATACTTCTCAAATTCTTTGAGAAAAAAAGAGAAGGAAATATTTTCCAATTAATTTCCTAAGGCCAATATTATCCTGATACCAAAGTCAGACAAACATATCACAGGAAAACTATACATCAATATCCATGAATATAAATAAGAAATCCTCAACAAAATATTAGTAAATCAAATCCAGCAATATGTTACATACTATAACTGAGAAGGATTTATTCCAGTAATATAAAGTTGGTTTACTAACTAAAAATCAATTCAACATATTAATAGAAAAAAGGACAAAAACCATGTGATCATTCACATGAGATGAAAAAGCTATGACAAAATCCAACATCCATTCACAAAGAAAACTATCAATAAAGTTGGAATAGGAGGGAACATCCTCAACCTGATAAAGAGAAGGTACAAAAACCTACAGCTGGCACCATTTTTAATTGTAAAAGACTGAATGCTTTCCCTTTAATTGGGAACTAGGTAAGGATGTCTGCTCTTACCACTTCTATTCAACAGTGCACTGGAGACTCTAGTTAAAGTAGTCAGGCAAGAAAAAATAAATAAAAGGCATTCAAAATGGAATGGAAGAAGTGAAACTGTTTTTATTCACAGCGGACATGATTCTATATGTAGAAAATTGTAAAGAATCCACAGAAAACTACCAAAGCTAATAAACAGTGTCAGCAAGGTTCAAAGTTAATTGAACAATATGTGAAATCAATTGTGTTTTATATACTAGCCACTAACATTTTGAAAAGGAAATTTAAAATATTGATATTTTCATTCATAATGGAATAAAAATATTTTAAATACTTGTGAATAAATTTCAAAAATAAGTGCGAACTTGCATACTAAAGAAATCACAAAAATTGCTGAAAATGATTAATGGACAATTTACATAAATTGAGAGGTATTTCACATTCATGGATTGGAAGACTCAATATTATTAAGATGGTGATTTGTCCCCAAATTGGTTTATAGAGTCAGTATAATCCATATCAAAATCTAAGCAGGATTTTTTGCTGAAATTAATAAGCTGATCTTAAAATTTATTTGGACATGCCTAGGATCCTGAGCAGCCAAAACAAAAACAAAAGCAAATTTGGAGGTCCTACATTTCCTGATTTCAAAACTTATAAAGCTACAGTAATCACAATATTGTGGTGCTGGCATAATGATAAACGTACCAATAGATGGAACCTAATTCAGAATTTTAAAATAAGCCCTTATATTTATGGTCAATTGATTTTCAACAGAGGTGCCAAGGCAATCCAGTGGGAAAAGAATTATCTTTTTAACTAATAGTGCAAGAACAATCAAATATCCACATGTTAAAAGATTATTTTAGAATCTATCTTACACCATCCATAAAAGTTAACTTAAAAATGAATCATAGACCTGACTGTAAGCTAAGACTATAAAACTCTTAGAAAAAAACATAGGAGAGAATCTGTATTACCTTGGGTTAGGCAAAGGTTTCTTTAATACAACACCAAAGGCAAAATTAATAGAAGACTGAAGAAATAAATTGGACTTCATAAAAAATTAAAATATTTGGCTTCAAGACACCATTAAGAAAGTAAAAAGATGAGCCACTGGGAGAAAATACTTGCAAATCATATATTTGACAAATACTTGCACCCACAATATGTAAAGAAACCTTAAAATTCAATAATAAGAAGACAAATAATGCAATCAAAAGTGGGAAAAAATTTTGAATTGTGATTTCATGGAAGAAGACGTACGGATGACAAATAAGCACATGAAAAGATGCCTCAAATCATTATTTGTTAGTGAAATGCAACTTATAACCACATTAAGATTATCAATTCATATCCACTGGAATCAGTATGATACAAAAGACGAATAATAACAAATTCTGGCAAGGATGTTGAGAGGTTAGAACCATAATATGTTTACTGCTAGTAATGTGAAATGGTATAGTTCTTTGGAAAACAGTTTGGTGGTTTGTTAAAAAATTTAAAATAAATTTACCATATGACCCAGCAATTCACTGGCAGGCAGGTGAAATGAAAGTGAATATCCACTCAGACTTGTACATGAATGTATAGCATTATTCATAATGGTCAAAAAGTAGAATGTGGTATCCATACCGTGGATTACTATAAATAACAGGGAACAAAGTGCTAATACAGACAACAATGTGGTTGAACAAAAAAATGTTATGCTAAATAAAATGCCAGGTACAAAAGGTCAAGTGATTTAAAAAATGAACTTCATTTCACACCATTAAAAAGTTAACTCAAAATCAATGTAAACCTTAAAATTATAAAACTCCTAGGAGAAAACTTTGTCACCTTGGGTTAGGCAGAGATTTCTTAGGGTACCAAAATTGTATTCCATTAAGTAACAAACTGAAAAATTGGCCTTCCTCAAAATAAAATTATCTTTTTTTTTTTTTCTTTAAAGGACACTGTTAAGATAATGAAAAGCCAAGCCACAGGCTGGGAAACATATTTGCAAACCATATATCTGATAAAGCACTTATATTTAAAATATATAGAGAACTGTCAAAACTCATCAGTAAGAAAAACAACCAATAAAAAGTGGACATAAAATATAAAAGACCATTAAAGAAGATATAGGGATGGAAAATAAATATATGAGAAGATGTTCAACATTACTCTTCAGAGAAATGCAAATGAGATACTATTACACACTTACTTGAATAGCTAAAATGGAAAAGCCTGTCTATGCTATATATTGGGGACAATGGGAAGTGACTAAAGCTCTCATACATTGCTTGTGGAAATGTAAAATGCTACAGCCTCTTTGGAAAATACTTCGGCAGTTTCTAAAAAGTTAAACATACACCTCTTATATAACGCAAACATTCTACTCCTAGGTATTTCCCAAAGTGAAAGCATATATCCAAACAATAACTTGTACATGAATGTTTATTATAGTTTGATTTGTAATAGCCAAACAACCCAAAAGCTTCTCAACTGGGGAATGGACAAACTGTCTGTGGTATAGACATAAAATGGAATATTACTCACCAGTAAAAAAGAAGGAACTGTTGATATACACTACAGCATGGATGAATCTCAGAACAATTGTACTGAGTGAAAGAAGACAGACAAAAGGAATACAGACTGTATGATTCTATTTATATACAGCTCTAATAAATGCAAATTAATGTATGAAATAGAAAACTAACAAAAGAAAAAATAACTAAATAGATAAAATTCTGAAAATTCTGACATTATCAGGAACAGATTTGGCACAAAAAAAAGCGTAAAGGAAGAGATAATTTCAGATAAAGTTGATATTATAATAAGTTCAATTAGGCTATTGGAACTCTGTCTACAAGTATACAAAAATAACTTCAAAAACATGGACATATTATGGACAAATTCCTAGAAAAATAGTATTTATGAAAACTGACTCAATAAGAATTAAAACTTTAAACATTCCTTTAACCACAAATATTATTAATATGTTGAAAGTTGTAAAACTTTTGAAAATAAAAAACCCACTAGAACCAGTCATTTTTTATGGGTGATATATACTAACTTTTAACAGGTTATCTTAATCTAATAAGACTCTGGAATGTAATATAAATGAAGTAAAAATATTTCTAAGCTCATTTACAAAGTTAACATAACTTTTATACCCAAATTCTACAAAGCCATTCCAAGAAAGGAAATTTATAAGTCCATTTCACTCCTAAATATAGATGACCAAAAAGCTATTGAAAATAAGAAATCAATTCCAAAATTTATAAAAATCTGTTAATGTGGTTAAGCATGTTTACAGATTAAGGGAGAAAAGCTATGGTCATTTTCCATAATGAATAAAAAACATTTTGTAGAATTCAACATAAATTCATATATATCTGTTAGCAAATTATTAGTTAGAAAAGAACTTCTTCAATGTGATAGAATATCTATTAAATATCTACAGGAAATTCCATCTTAAATTGCCAATGATAGAAATATTATTTTTTAAACCCACACAAGAAAATGATTGTAATGGAGGTCTTAGTACATGAGACAAAAGAATTTAGAAACATTAAGGATTCAAAGGAAGAAAAAAGATATTTGCAGTTGACATGACTGTTTAACTCAAACTTTGAAAAGAATCTATAGACAAATTATGATTTATCAGGAAAGCTGTATATAAGATTAATATATAAATATCAATTGCATTTCTATACCCTAGTATCAAATAGAATAAATAAATTTTAAAAGATGTAACTTATAATAGTAACAGAGAATATCAAATATCTAGGAATAAATCTAGCAAAAGTTGTGTAAAACTACCATAGGAAAAAATTTTAAACTTTTATTAAGAAATATTAAAGAACACTTAAATAAATGGATATATGCCATAACCATCGATAAGAAGACTCAACATTATTGTCAATTTCCCCTGTTTGACCTAATGATTCAATTCAGTTCCAATCTTATCAGATATCTTTATGGAAACTGATGGCCAGATTTTAAGTGTACAGAGAACTAAAGGGCCAAAAAATAGTTAGAAAGCTTCTTGTGAGGGCAGGGAGGAGCTAATTGTTTGATCAGATATCAGCATTTAATGTACTTGACATGGTGTGCAACTGGTATGAGAATAAATCAATCAGTAAAATAAGTAGAGAGCCCAGAAGCAGAATCTCTTATATAACACTGTCTTATATAAGGATCTGAAGTAATATGTCAGACCAAGAGGGGGGAAATAGGCAATTTAATTAGAGCTGGAAAAAAATTATTTTCCATAAAGAAAAGAAAATAGGTTAAATTAAATCTCCTGTCTTGCAATATGTACAAAAAACTTAACTCTAGCTGGATTAAGAACTTAAATACTATATAAGTTAAGCTTCAGTCAGGAAGCTAAAGCACTATTAGAGATATGGAATAAGAGATTTATTATAAAGATTAAATTTTACAACATTATAGGATAAGCTGGGACTTCTTTGTAAGAAGGTTTTTACAAGTATAATTGAAGAATCTGAGTAAAGTCACTTGCCAGAGACCACAAAGGGGAGCTAGTGAAAAGTATGGAAGGCTGTTCATCCACTAGGGGGTCCTAAAGTTACTGTAAGTCATAGGTCAGGTTGGAAAGGAAAAATGCATGAAAACCAGGAAAATCAAGGAAAACCACCAGAACCCACGAGGACAAACTAGAACCGGTGTCTGTCTCTAACCCTGATTCTTTGGGTGAGCAGAAGCAGCCGGTGTCCTTTGTGTGCAACTGCAGATGTGCGTGGCACAGGCCTGGAGGAAGCTGTAGGAGGAGAACCAGCAGGAGCCAGACGAGCATCTAAAATCCTAGACTTGGTTATATCACACCTATTATAAAAGTCAGAAAGAATTGAAAAGAGAAGTTTAAAAAACCACAGTCATAGTAACAGTCTCCCAGAAATTTGAACTACACAGTTAACCAACTTGAATTAATAGAACATATTCCCAAGAGAGAACATAAATGCTTTTCACCTACAAATGAAACGTGTAAAAGTTTGCTACTGATTTTTAATTAAGTAATACATTCATAGGGTATAAATTCAAAAGTGTATATAGTGAAAAAAAACTATCACCCCTATGTTTTAAACATCTAGTTCTCCTTCCCTGAATGAACCACTGTTACCAGTGTCTATATTTTTGCAGAGATATTCTATACATACACAAACAAATATATATAGATAATTCTTTTTTTCTAACACATTCTGTGCCCTGTTTTTTATTTTTAATCTCTATTATTTTAGTAGTTACTATTGAAATTATAACATGCACCCTTAACAAAGTAATATTAACATCGCTACCTTTTTTCCCAAACCATATAAAAAAGTTAAAATCTGATTCACAACCTCACCCCTACCATTTAACACATTACTGCCAGAATTTTACCTCTACTTCCAAATTAGTAATTATTATAATTACTGTCATTTTGTTCATTCAGAGTTTGTTTATGTTTATATTTATCTGTATTTTTACAGCTCTCTTTGCTCTCCTTTTTTTTTCATCCCTTTCTTCTGGGATAAATTTCTCTATTTTGAGATACACGTTTTTTAGAGTTTCTTTCATTGAACTGGAAACAGGCTTTGATTTTCTGAGTATATTTTTATTACTTCATTCCTGGTGGAACACTTAGCTATGTATAAAATTCTAGAATGAATTTTATTTTCTCTTAGCACCCTGAGAATGTTAATCTAACAACTTCTGGTTTCCAACTTTGCAGAAAAATCTCTCCATTTATTTAAATTTTCTTTCATTTTCAGCAGTTGTTATGAGTTGAATTGTGTTTCCAAAAAATATATGTTAAAGTCCTAACCAGTACCTCCAGATGTGACTCCATGTGGAAAGAGAGTCTTTACAGAAGAGGTAATCAAGTTTTCAGTCTGCGGTCATAAGGGCAAACCCTAATCAAATATGGCTGCTGACCCTATTAAAAAGGGGAAATTTGGATGTAGAGATAGACATTCACAGAAGGAAGACAGTCCGAAGACGTTCCGGGATAAGATGATTATGTGACTGGAGTGCTGCACCTACAAGTGAAAGATTGCCAAAGATTGTGGGCAAACACCAGAAGCCAGAAGAGACAAGGAAGGATTCTTCCCTAGAGACATCAGAATGAGCATGGCACTGCTGACACGCTGATTTTGGACTTCTACCCTCCAGAACTGTGAGACAATAAATTTCTGTTGTTTTAAGCTACATGGCGTTTGGTACTTTGTTATAGAAGCCATAGGAAACTAACACAGTGGTATTTTGTGGTTTGAGGCATACATGTTTTGCACTTTTTTTGTTAAATGTATTTCTAAACATTTCATGTGCTTGAATATTCTTGTAAATGATAGTGGTTTTGAAAACATTTTTCTAATTGTTCATTGTTCATTTTTGTATGTTGACTATGTATCTTGGAGTTTTGCTAAATTCACTGGCTAGTCTTAAGTTTTTTATAGTTTCCTTAAGATTTTTAATTTACTTGATCATGTTACATCTTGCTTTCTAATCTGTATACCTTCCATTTATTTCCCTTGCTGTATTTTACTGTCATGCAAGTACAGTATTGAATAGAAGGGGTTGTAGTGGACATCACTGGCTTATTCTTTCTCTTAGGGGGAATACATTCTATATTTAATAATTGTTATGTTAGCTGTAGGTTTTTTGTAGATGCCCTTTATCAGTTTGAGGAAGTTTGCTTCTCAGTAGTTTGCTGATACATTTTATCATGAATGGGGGTTAAACTTTTTCACATGATTTTTTATGTCTATTAAAATAATTTTAAACTTGCATGTATAAATGAAATAACTTCAATAAGCATTAAATTAGAACTAGAGAGAAAAATCAACAAATGTACCACCATTAAAGAAGAGTCTAATATAATTCTCTCTCAATCATTTATTGGTCAAGCAAACAAAAATTTAGGGAAGATAGAAGAGAATCAAACCACAGAATTAACAAATTTAATCTCATGGTCAAAGAACTCTGAACCTAACATTTGATGAATTCATATTCATCTGTTATGTCCATGAAACACTTGTAAGAATTATTAATATACTATTCAATAATTCATTTTTTGACAAGCTTCAAAGAATTGTTATGCTGTAGGCTATTTTCTTCAACTAGAGTGTTACTATGTAAATTTTTTTAAAAAGAGATAAATTATACCCATACATTTGATAAATTTTAAAAATAGGCTTGTACTCTAAAGAACATTTTTTTCAAGATCTATTATCTCTGCAACTGTCATGGATTATTCAGTTAATAGTGTCTTAAATTTAATGAAGTAAGGTAAATATCTTATAGACCCAAGAAGAAAATACCTAGAACTGAACTTTAATGAATATACTACATACAAATATTTGTGTAATGCAAAGAAGTACTTGGGGGAGAATGCTTATGTTAACAAAGCATTCAAAGGTTGAAAATTACGATGTACTCATTCAGTTTTTTAGGAAAAGAATAATGAAATAAATTAAAAATAGAAGGAAAGAAATCCTAACAATAAGAGCAAAAACCTAAATAAAACAAGAAACAAATTTCTAGTTAGGATTATGGAGCCCAAAATTTAATCCTTCAAGTGAATTACAAAATAAACCTGTAGTGAAGAAATAAAAAGAAGGTACGGTTAGTATTCAAATGGATGTATAATTGATATATCAGAAAATAGATTATAAAACAAAATTTAAACATTGTAGCAAGCACTTTGAAAACTTAGACAAAGTGAACAAATTCCTGTAAAATATATAATTTACTAAACCTTGAATTAATAAGTCATTCTACGTCTACCAAAAAGTGGAATTAGCAATTTAAAATATACCCACAAAGGGAACACCAGACCATGGTAATTTTATAGATTAATTCTCTCAAAATTTCAAAGAACAGATTTTTTTTTTAATCTACACAAATTCTCCCAGAGAATAAAAAAGGACTAATTCTCAATATTTAGTTGGGCTAGTGTAACCTTGATTCTAAACCAAAAGGTTAGTACAGGGAGGAAACAGGCCAGAATGAATTGTAAATAAAAATTGAAAATCCTTTATGAAATATCACTGAACTTATAAGAGACTTTCCTCAATCTGATAGAATGTAAATTCAGCAGATATCACTTTAAATTGATAAATATTAGAAAAATTCTATTTAAAATCAGAATTTAGAAAGAAATGTAAAATTTCTCTGTTTTTTCCAGTATTATGCTTACTAGCATAGAAAGATGGGAAAAAGAAAGAAAAAAAGGCATTAGGACTGGGAAGTAAATTGTCTCCATAGAAAAATTCCAATTAAACCATAATAAATTTATTAGAAGTAAAGAAAAAAGAGACTTTAACAAGATGGTTGATTAACATTATTTTACAATAAAATTGCATTTCTGTTTATGAGCAATTAGGTTAGAAAACATAATTTTAACAGTATTTCTAATAGCAATAGAAATGATAAGATACAAAGGATAAATCCAACAAATGTGGAAAATTTGAGTGAGCAAAGTAAAAACTTTCATAGATCTTAAAGAAAACTTAAATGAAGAGAATGCCATGTTCATGGCTAGTAAAACAATGCTGTAAAATATGCCATTTCTCCCTGAATTGATGTATTGATTCAATGCATTTCAAATCAAAATCCCTATAGGATGTTTTTGTGCAGTTTGATAACCTGAATCTAAAATTTAAATGGAAGAGCAAAGGAGAAATATCAAATATATGAATAATTAGGTAAAGGATTTGCTTTTCAATATATAACATTGTAATAACAAAGACAGTGAGTTACTGGTTTATAGATAGACAGCCTGTTCAAGGAAAAAGAAGTAGAGCACCAAACAAATCCTAGCAGATAGAATACATTTATTTATAACAGAAGTGACATTGCAGATCATTGTGGAAAGATAGAATGATTAAATAAACAATGCTGAGATATGTGTTATCCACATAGAAAGTGAAGTTGCATCCATATCTCATGCCATACAGAAACTTAGTTCAAGATGGATAGGATATAAATGCACAGAGCAAAATTTTTAAACTTTCAGAAGAAAATAAGGGTATCTCTGTGCTTGTATACAAGCTCAGGAAATTTCTTAAAGAAATTTTAAAATTTCTTCTCTTTAAAAGAGAAGATTGATCCATTCAGTGACATTAAACTTAAGTACTTGATTTCATCAGAATGTGACAAGATCCACATAGAACATAACTGCAATATATTTAACCTCTATAGGATTAATATCAAAATAGGTCAAGACTTCCATCAGGAAAGTAATCAAGATTCTGAAAGGAAGTAGCATTTACAAACCACATATATACCTCAACTCCCACTCTCACCCGCACCCTCACACACAAGACGGCTCACAAAGGCTGATAAAATGAACTTCATCTTTTGCTGGTGTCATTCTTATTTTACATTAAAAGCAGATCTGATCCTTAACCAATACGAAAAGCACGTAATCTTTATGCTCTGTACTGTACCTGGCACATTAATCATTGCTTTGTCCTTGGTCATTTACAAGGTGAAATCTTGTTACAAGCTGAGCAATTCTTAAGTCTCTCCTCAATAGCCTCATCTGTGTTATCCCTCCTTTCTCCCAAGTTCATTTATAATGTATGTCCTAATTCTATAAATCCTTTTGTGAGCATTCTTTTGGGATGTTGTCAGATAACTGTAGTTTCCGTATTAACTGGTGCTATAAGAGCCTCAGATTCAATTGGGTCCAAAACTTTATGACATATGGATTTGGAAGGAAAATAGTAGGGAGTACACTCAGTGGGACGACATGACCAAAAAAGATAGGTATCTTCTACCTAAACATTAAAAGGAGAAAAACAAGAACAGCAGTTCCCGGCAAAAAAGAAAGACTCTCCCTCTCCCAAGAGGGCGGGGATTACAACACAAAATATAGAGAGAGTATTTCTAAGGGGAGGTTGCAAATGTTGGAGGGCATTCCTAGAACGTTTTAATTATTGCTATTTTACGCAACATGAGCTTTCAGTGTTTTATAAACCGTACAGGAAAGTATTTATTTTCTGATAGCAGAGTTTAGTCTATGTAATGAGTAATGTATTATGTAAATAGACGGACAAAACAAGTTCTCTTTTGAAATAGCAACACTGTCTTCATTTATCATTAAATATTTTCTGATACCAAAGAAGGGAAAAATGCTTTAAATAAAAGATTCTCTTATGTAAGGTGTGCCTATTCCTGAGACACATGTAGGAGAAAAGATAGATTAAAAAACAAATTATAACATGTTTATTTATATATGTGATATATGTCATCATTAAGTGTGAAGACAGTCTGCTTTAGCCATCAAAGCTCTACTTAATTTAATGTTATTTTTGCCATAGCATGATTAACGTTTTAAAGTTTTGTTATAGGTTTGTATTGTAAGGAAAACACACACAGGGCTCTTGAATTATAGTAATTATTATTGTTCTGTCATATGTTATTTCTTAGAAAACATAACACAGTTCACAATGTGTAAGTCAGTTTGTGGATGATTTATTTCTCGTATTTTTCTCAGAGCAACAGAAAACAACTAAAGTAATAGTAAGGGAAGAACATTTAAGATGTCTTAAATTATGCTTCCTCTCCATGAGTGTGAAAAATAAAGATTAAAGAATTGGGTATATTTAATTCATTAGTCATGCATATTAGAAAAAGACACATGAATGTCTTTGAATATAACATTGTTTGTATTTTGAAATTTACTAGATTTAAATGCCTTTGTCTAAAAGCATCTAAAACTGACCTGACTGAGCTATTTTTGACTCGGCTTTTTGTCCAATAGATTTTATCAATCAGCATCAAATCACTAACATGTATTATCTAATATTTAATATTATTTCAAGCTTTAATCCTTTTAGGAACTTTATCTTATACATTTCAAAAGTAATATCCTCACATAATGAAATATATGTAAAAACAGGTGTTTGTGAGGTCATTATGGACTTTCTTCTCTCTCTTTTTATTCTCAAGTATTCCATTCAAAATCCTTTCATTTGTTTTTCAGGTTGGTGAGGGGTTTTTTCCTTAAATGATCAGCAATTTTAATTATCGCTATTGTTTGCTTCATAGGGTCAAAGAGAATAAGTGATAGTGAAGTCTCTGACTATGACTGCGATGATGGAATTGGTGTAGTATCAGGTAAGAATTTCAGAATTATTTTATAGTAATAATAAGGAAGTGTGACTCATCATTATTTACCAGTAAATATGTAAATAGATAGATAAATATAATGAGGTACAAAGGACTTGCCTCTTTATGCCCCCTCCCCCGAAACAGCCTATGGCAGTTTAAACCGAATAATTCTAGCTGCTGGAATACCTGTACCAGTTCTTAGATTGAATATTCTATTGAAAGATGTCTCATAAGTAATACTTACCAATTTTCTATTTTTAAACTACTAAGTAATAAGGATTTTGCTATAAATTTGAGAAGTTATATAACTGAAACTTCTTTATACGTCACTAACAGTGTGAAAAAAATCTGTTTAATATCACTAACATACCCAAGTATGTCAAATATTTGAATCCACTTTTTTGAAATTTTTTTCATTGTTGTTATGTGGATTAGTATCAGGTACAGCTACATTTTGAAATTATGGTATTATAGTTTAAAATATTGCCTCATTTATGGTTAGAAATTTATCTGATGATTTAATATTTTAGGTAAGTAGCTATTTTTAAATAGATTCTGGCAAAATTTTTATATATATTTTACTCAAAATATTATAAAAATGTTTGATTCTCTTCTTCTTGAAGATTAATTAGCTTAGCAAATTTCATAAGCATAACCAATTTTATCATGAACAAAATATGTTTTATTGTATGTAAGACATGCTGCAGTTGCATCAGTGACTGATAGTTTTAGTTGGACAGTTTTTGATAGAATATGAGTCAGTTTGCATGCTACCAGTGTGCTAATTTTAAAAAACCCAATGACTTATCTTTTAGCCTTTATTTTTTGCACTAAGGGTTAACAATATATTAATTCACTAAGACTGCAAAAATAGTTTTCATGTTTTATGGTTGGTGAATTAAACCTTAATAAAGTCATATTTCTCATGATCTGTTGCTTGGAGATTGTTAGCAGTTTTTTCCTGCTTGTGTTCTAGTCCTTTAATTGACTTTTCAACTTCTTCTCTTTATTAAATATCTAGCCACATCAGATTTTTTTCACCCAAAATATTTTCCTTCAGGTCATGAAAGCTCTTTATCTTGATGCCATTTTTTGCATATCTCAATTCTTTTATTTTCTATTTCCAGGATGACAAAAAAATTATCATGTTATTATTTTTCCATTCTGTTAAAGGAACTGTATCTTTTGAAAAAAAACTTTTCAGGAATCATTCATTATTTTGGTTAATACTCTCTGGAAAAATTTTTGTTGTTACAGAATAGTATTTCGCAAACCTACACAATTCAAAGTGTTTACCCTGGGTTCATTACTTTTTACTACAATGAAACATCATGGTTTCTTGTCTCAATGTTGTTATTAATTTTTTTACTATATAGTGAATCATTTAATAATCCATTGAGGAAAAAAGACTGCTGTAATATCCTATATGTTGCTATTTTTAAATCCAGTGTAATTTTTGAGACACGGTTTTTTCATCATATACCATATTTTAATAATGCATTTGAAAGATATTTCAAAAACTACAATACCATAGTCCTGATTTTTGATGTTTATAAAAAGGATATGGAGATAACTTCAAATACTTGGAATCTATCAGAATTTACATATTTACTTCAGATGGTATTCAGAGTGCTTTCTAATATTGTTTATTTCTTAAAGAAATAACTATAGACTATAGAAATTAGAAAGTTTTTTGTCAAGTTAATCATTTTATTTATTTTTTAAAATAGATCTTTATTGGAGTATAATTGCTTCACAATACTGTGTTAGTTTCTGTTGTACAACAAAGTGAATCAGCCATATGCATACATATATCCCCATATCCCCTCCCACTTTTTTTTTGTTTTTTAACGTCTTTATTGGAGCCTCCCTCCTTTATAATTGTTGAGAACTATTTGAAGCTCTTCTACGTCAATGAAGAGATGAAAATGTTTTTAGAATAAACTTGAATCTTTTCCTGAAGATTATTAACTGTGCCAAAAAGTTTTACTCTACCTAGCATAGGGCCTTGGACATAGTAGCTCTCTAAATATTTGAATATTTGTCTTTCCTTTTCAATTTAAGTGTTTATAAAATATTATTTTATCTTAGCGTTATGCTCTATTCATTATGCTTTACATTTAGTATATTCAGAGCTTTTCAACTTCACTAACATTTTATGTTTTTTCAGTGAAATACAAAATACAAAAGATCAGTGTATAGATAACTATAATCTTAATATTTCCACCTTTAGATTATCGACACAATGGTCGAGATCTTCAAAGCTCAACATTGTCAGTGCCAGAACAAGTAATGTCGTCAAACTATTGTTCACCATCAGGGTCTCCTCACCGAGTAGATGTTATAGGAAGGACTAGATCTTGGTCACCCAGTGTCCCTCCTCCACAGAGGTAAGACAGGATAACATTTTATTTGTAAGATGATATTATAAGCCTATTTATCAGAAAATATTATTGGAAATTTTCAAAGGTCATAAATTCTTGTAGAAAGAAGTTACTTAGGGAAAAACATACCTGCTATCAATAGCCTATATAATGAGAGTAAGATGAAATATGGGCTACTTTGTAACTTTAGATGACCTATATATAATTTTATAGTTATAAAGAAGATCCAACTTCCAGTCTCATATGTATATTGAGCAGATCTAGTTAGATCCATCTAATTATACTCATGAATGATATAGATATTGATAATTTAAGAAATTGGAAAAAAAAGCATTTGATGGAGCTATACAATTAAGAACAATCATGTGAAGACTAAAGAGGAATGCACGGACAGTGGGAAGAATTGCTTGGAAAATCTGCAACTCCAGGTCTTATGCTTAGTGGAAAACTCTGATCAATCCAGTTAAGTACAGAAAGGCTTAATGGAGTAAGAACCATGGAAGTAATGTGTTTCCTAACAGGAAATATGTGCATAATTTCACATTTTATATATTTGCAGTGTTTAAGGAAATTTGAACTCTTAGAATGACAGCCTTATAACACTTATTCTAAATGAGTAATTGAGTTAGTTTTAGGCATTTAGACTTAGAATTTTAAATTGTAATCTTAATTTTGTACATGGTATTGGACTCTTTAAGAGAAAAGGTTTATTCTATTTATTAATTTAACAATTTATAAGAATATTAAGGACTTTAAATGTTAATTTAGACAGTTAATTGAAGAGAAAATCTAATATGTTAACAAACATAGTTTAAAATGTTTGAAGATGTTGAATTAACTAAATTTGTAAATGGGACTAAAATTATTAAAAGTCTTCTGAAAAGTAATTGTTTAAATATGGTAGGCCTATCAGTAGAGTAATAAGATTTGTAATCTGAAATTTAAAGTGCAAGAGAGAAAGAGATTTTGAATTTGTAGCTTTAATAAATTAAGTCCTTCCTTGTTAAAAAAAAAAAAAGAATACTTGACTTTTACCGGGGAAAAAATATTTGAACATGCCAATAGAAAATTGGCATGGGTTTTAGATTAGATTCACCTGCGCATAATAGAAAGCCCTAATAACAGGAGCTTATGTAAAAGGTTTATTCCATCATGAAAAAGAAGTATATAAGTAGACAATCTAGGCCAAGAATGGCAGCTTAAAAAAAATAGTCATTAATCAATTCTAAAGACATCAGTTTAGATTTTAAAAGAAATAACAATTAATATCCCTAAAATAAGATCTACCAATATATTGTCTATAAGCAACATGCTGAACTCATTTTCTCCATATAAATCTATTCCTCCTCCTGTGTTACATATATCGTTATCACTACTATACACCTGGGAGTCATCCATTAATAGTTTTGATAATCCTTATCTCCATCCCCATTGATATTAGCTTACTTTTATGTTATACCTCTGTTATAGCAGCAATCTCCTATTAGTTAAAACAAAACAAAAACCTTGGACTTGACATTACACTGATTTTTGTCTTTTTCTACTATCTTTATTAATAAACTTTGTTTCTTAGTATAATATGTGACTATGGTCTATTAAGATATTTAATGGACTTGCTATTTCAGTCGGAATGTGGAACAGGGACTTCGAGGGACACGCTCTACTACAGGACATTATAATACAATTAGCCGAATGGATAGACATCGTGTCATGGATGACCATTATTCTCCAGATAGAGACAGGTAAATATGATCAAATACTATTAGAGCTTATTATAATTGCTGCCTTCAGGAAGAAGGTATTACCATAAAATATTTTCATCCTGAACTTGGGTATTTCTTATCTTAGTTTCTAAAACCATATGCTTCCTTTACAATACCTACATTGATTCTTGTGATTGCCACATCATTAAAAAAATTAAAGAAACAAAAATAACCTTTTGTTTGGTAAGAAAAAAAAATCATTTTGCTCTTTCAATTTTGGTACTTTGTTAAATCAAACCAGTTAAGTTAGTGAATTTGCACATGAGGTTATAATGATAATCAAAAGAAAACAAGATGTTTTATTATTTTTACCTTATAACCAATTATCATATAGAAAAATACTTTCATGAGACAATAGGTTTAAAGTCTTTTACATTCATCAGGGAAATAAGTGTGACTTTTTTTATATAAAAGTGTTAAGACAAGTCTGGTTCGTTTAGGAAACCGACACAAAAACTGATTCACGAAGAGGTTTTTCCTCATGGCTTTCAGTAAACCTTTTAAGCAACTTAAAGAATCATGCTTGTCAGCTGCTGTCCTTGAGAGACTTCTGTGAATTTGCTCTATTAAATGTGATATACTTAGAAGTAATATGGTATGTTTCAATACATACGTTAATTACTACTAATTTTTTTAAGTTAAGCAAATTGGTTAACCCTCTAATTCATGGTTTGGTTACATATAAAATAGAAAATGCTATGATATTTCCCCAAAACTATTAAAAGGATTTAAGATAAGGATTAGGATAGAAAGCTTAAATTACCAGTCAGAGAATATTATGATGAAATAACACGGGAACTCAGAAGTCTCTTTGTATGCATCCTAGACTAATTTTAGTAAAAACACTTGGGGGTTTTCAATCAATTGATATGAAAATTTGCTGTCAATATTTATATATTTAATTGTTTTATCTAAATCTACAGTATAACCCTAAATCTAGGGTTATACTCAGTTCATGCTTATAATTTCATTGTACACTTTTCCAAAAGAAAAGATAGGGAATATCTTAGTCTTTAATAGTGTCAAACAAGTGTTGGCTTTTGTGTCTGAGATCTAAGAAGAAATAGGAAATTGTTAAATTAATATCTTTTTTAGCGTTGAATGAAAGCTAATGTAGTGTTTTATTTCTTTTTCATTTATTTGACTTTTTCATAGTGGTCTGTGTCTTTAGGGGTAATTATAGGCATGCTACCTATAGAAATTGATGCTTATCAACTACAATAATAGTGAATACGTTAGTGTGATTAGGAAGGAGTCATATTAGGGTGGATAAATGAGTTTTTTGTTACCTAACAGAACTTCAGTGATTTTTGGAAATTATTTGTGTAATGATTCATAAACTCCTTGTTCATTGAAGATTTGTTAAGCAAATGATGAGGGAGAAAAGTCTGAAATGGCTTTAAATCTTCCAAGTTTATATAAAATGGACTTGATATTTTCTCTGAAGATAATACGGTATGGTCTAAATCTTGCAGAGAAGAATAGAATAAAATTAACCTCTAGAATTACACTTACAAACAAAAATAGTCACTATCATATAAAATGCATAATATTTTATCAGTATTTTAAGACATATAGCCCCTAAGGTTAGTGACCAGAAAAATGCTATTAAATCCTTGGTATTAGTTAATATTTGAATTAGTCATAATTGAAATGTCATATTTTCTTGTTTATTTTATAACTTTATGAATCTTTTAGTTTAGCAAAAATGTTCAAGTAATTCAGAAGTTTTGGGGAAAGATGATCCATGTGGTTTCATTACTTTTGTGTTGTACATTACCAGATCATAATTACTCTTAATTGTGAGCTGTTTCAAATCCTTTTTGAAATAAGTAAAATAGAATTTCATTTAAATAGGACTGTAAAACCATTTCTAATATATTAATTTTGAGTTATTTTTGTAATCATTGTTCATTAACATGAAGAATCAAAAATAAAAATACAGTATTATTCATGTAGGTAGTCTATCACATTATTAAACAATGGGTTCTTAATTTCTGTTTTATCCTAATATTCTAAAAGATTTTCTATAATAGAATGCATGTGAAAGCATTGTAATTTTTATGTACTATTTAGAAGGTAAGAATACTTTAGACCTCTTACAGTGAACTTCCATGAACAGCATTTTATAGAGTCAATCAATAATACTGTTGATTAAAAAGCCTAAAAGAGAATTTCCTTTGAGAGAGTAGGTAAAATTTAGGTATTCTGAGTGGTGCATTAACCTTTCTTGTCAGTAAGAATACTATTAACTGACCTTAATAGTATTTCATTGAATGTACTTTTTTCATAGGATTTGGAACCAAATGGCATTGGGTTTGAATTTAAGCTTTTTGCCACTTGCTAGCTGTGTATCTTTGTGAAAACTAATCTCTTTAACACTTGATTTCCTTATCTATAAAATTAGAATATTAGTACCAACTTTATAGGGTTGTTGTGTAGATTAAGTGACATAGTGCCTCCAGTTGCATGGTGCTCAAAAAAGGTGCCTTACTCTTAACATTTTAAAAGGATTTTTGGCTTACAAATAATTTACATTTTAATGTGCTTATCAATTAAGCAGAGAAAAGAGAAATCAGTCAATTCAGGTGTTTTTTAAAGATGTTTGTAGAGAATGTAGGACATGAGTTGGACCTTGAAAAAATGGGCATGTTTATTCAGGCAAGAACAAAAGCAAAGACACAGAGGCAGAATACACATGTACATCAGAAAGACCCAGTACGAAGGATGTAGGACTTGGGGACATATTGGAAAGTTGTGAATGAAGATAATGGCTTTTATATTGGCTATATTGGGTGAAAAATGATGCTATTTGACATTAATTTGTAGTACCTGGTTAAACTTAAGGGTGTAACAATATCCTTTTCTTATAGGTAACATAAAAAAGAATTATATATAAAATTTTGATTGGATCTTTCTCTGCACATCTCACTTTATTTTCATGAGTCAAATTCCTATTATGTTTTGAAAAGAAACTAGGTTCATTATAAGTAATTCAGAAACTTGGATACAAGGATATTAACTAAAAATGATTAATTGTAATGGACATCTTTCATCTTCCTTTTCATCGCCCATACTTTTTGTATCATTGTTACTCTGGTGAATCCTGGTAATTACTAAAACAAGGAACATCATTTTTCTGGGGCAAACCATGTGACTTTAGTATTAGAAATCATTTCAAGAGCTTATTTGTTTACAGGAGTTAATTTACTATTAGAATAAGTGTAGAGTACTAGATACTATTTCTGTAACATGTCAGAGATATCTTACAGTACACATTTTTATGTCTATCCTAGAGACCAAAGTATATCGGTTGCATTTAATTCCATAGAGTATACTTTTAGCATAATAAGAAAAAAAAATAACACTGGCAGAAGATATATTACTTCATAAACTTTTTTATTCTGTGCATTCAATGAATTCAGTTATATTCTAAAAAGAAAAATGCCCTGTTATATGGATCTCTGAAATACCTCACACACACACTATTTCTCTACTCTTTATCAGGCAACCAGCTACCAGAAAGTGCGAAACATACCTATAACTATTTATAGTCTTTTTGTGGTCCTTTCAGTTATAAACTATGAGAGAAATACATCTCTGAAAGTTTGAAAATATAGAGAAAGTAAATGAGAAAAGAATTCATTGTACAAAAATAATACAACTTTTTATTCATTATACTTCAGGGATATATTTTAGCTTATTTAAATCATAGTATATTTTAGGAACTATAAGGTAGCAAAACAGTAACAGTATCAAAGACAGAGCAGAAAGTTTGGTATTAGGTTGAGATTGTTGGAAACTTAGCTTTCAAAATCTACAGGTTACTTAAGAATAAGATTTTTATCTCCTTTTGCAGTCCTTTTTATGTATCTGCTAGTCCTAAAAGGGAACATTCAGGCTAATGAAATATATAGAAGGATAATTCATTATAAATATAATTTTGTTTTGTCTTCAAAGATTATATTTCTTAGTAAGAATCAGAGTGTGTCAGGAAATTGGATCAGTAATCTTGTTCAGTTCTTTGAATAGTGATATTTTTTTCTCATGATTTGAGAATCTGTTAATTCATTTTTTTCTCTTTTTAAAATTTAGTCACTTTTTTAGTTTTCTATTTTATTCTTTTACAGTGAATTACAGCTCTGCTCAATTTTTTTAAAATTTCAAACAAATTGGATTAAATGTATTTTTTTTTTTTTTTTTTTTTTTTTTTTTGCGCTGTATGCGGGCCTCTCACTGTTGTGGCCTCTCCCTTTGCGGAGCACAGGCTCCGGACGCGCAGGCTCAGCGGCCATGGCTCACGGGCCCAGCCGCTCTGCGGCACGTGGGATCCTCCCGGACCGGGGCACGAACCCGCGTCCCCTGCATCGGCAGGCGGACCCTCAACCACTGCGCCACCAGGGAAGCCCTAAATGTATTTTTTAATATAACAACTTTAACTCATTATGTATATTCTTGACAGTATTTATTGCTTAGATTTTGTAATATCTGTTAATTTGGGGAGAAAAATAAGCATACTTTAATAGAGAAGTGTAAATAAAATGTTTTTAAGTTGTACTAATTGGATGCAGCAAAGGACTTCTGTATCTTAAGTGGATTTTAGGGGACTTACTAAAACAGTATGGTTAATTTGTGTAATATTCATAGATGCGTCTTTATACTTTTCACTCCATCTCAAGGGGGATCATGACCAGAGTAGGTTAAGAGGTGTAACATATCTATAGAAAAGTATATAGTCAGGGTTCTCCAGAGAAACAACTAGTAGGTTGGATAGAGAGAGAGAGAGGGATTTATTATGAGGAATTGGCTCACACGAATATGGAGGCTGAAAAGTTCTACCATCTGCTGTCTGCAAGGTGGAGACCCATGAAATGGTGGTATAATTCAGTCCAAGTCCAAAAGCCAGAGAACCTGAGAGCTGATGGTATAAATCTCAGTCAGAGGGCCAGAGAGTTATGAGATGTCTAGCTCAAAAATGAGGCAGGAAAAAAGGGAAAAATTCCTCCTTTTTCTTACTTTTGTTCTACTCAGGCTCTCACCAGATTGCCTGATGTCCACCCACAATGAAGAGGGAAATCTACTCATTCCACTGATTCAAATGAGAATCTCATCCTGAGACACCTTCACATACATACCCAGAAATAATGTTTAATGTGGCCACCCCTTGGCCAATTAAGTTGACACATAAAATTAACCATCACAAAAAGGGAAATAAACTGTTGCTTGATGATGGTGATTCCTGTATAATGTTTTCTTTCGCGTTATAGAGACAAAATTAATTATAAGCGTCCCCAAGGAAAATATTAGAAATTGGATGATGATATATATGTTCTATGAATATGAAAATTCTAACAAGCTTTGAATTTTACATATTTTTGTTACTCATAAGTAATTTTCAGAGACAGTTGATTCCTTTTTAATGCAATAAATCCCAACATCACTACTGTTGGATTTTCTTTCTCCTCTTTGTAAAGCCAGGAAAGTCTCTTTTTGATACCGTTTTCCTTATTTTCTTATACTACATAGGTTTGTAATTTTTTATTTACAGTTCTAGAATGTTTCTATGATTATGTGAACGACTGCTCTCTTTGGACAGTAGGTTGACCATGAAAATAGCGTAAATGTGTTATACTTTTTAGTTCAACCCAAAATATATTTATTGAGTGGGTCAGGCATTATGCACAAAGATTTAAAATAGGCTTCCTCCTGGTCTAGATAAACAGATGATCCAACTGATTATACTAAGTAATTCATACCAACTAATTATACAATATACCAACTAGTTATAAAATGTAGAAGACTGGGAGGCCTAAGCATAGTAGTGTTGGAACAGATTGGAGAGAAAATTACTTGCTTGGATCTATTGGAAAGACCTTCAAAGAGAAGTTGGACTTTAAAAATGAGAAGAATTTTGAAAGGCAATGAAGTGGAGACAGGGAGTATGATGGGCATTCTTGGATGAGTGATGAGCATGAACAGAGTCCGGAAGTCAGGAGAGTATGGGATATATTTAGAGAATCTTAGGTAGTCTGTTGTACCTAGATAAAAAGTTGTGGTGTGGGAAAAGGGAAGTAATAGGAGATGAAGATTGAATGTAGCTTACAACTTAATTTGTGTACCATTTTAAAGAATATATACTTGTTTTTTGATATGGGAAGCCATTGAATGATTTGGAGCAATGTGCCTACATGATCAGAAGCATACTTTGTTAATATAGTTCCATAGACAGAGTGGACCAGAAGAGGGTTGGATTCTGAAGGAAAGGAGACCTAATAGAAGGTTATTTCAGTGGACATGGTAAGCCTGATTTAAGGTAGTGGCAGAAGAAAAGGAAAAGAAGGAATAAATCTGAGTTATTTAGGCATTAGAATGAGCAATGTTTGTAAATCAATTGAATGTGGGAAATAAGGAAAATGGAGGAGTTAAATTTTGAGATTTTAAAGCTTGGTTTATTAAGTAAATATTTAAATCCTTAGTTGAAAGTGGAATTAAAAGAAAAGGAATAACTGAAGTATTATATTAAATTCCAAAGGGGGATTAAAGAGTTATATATGAAACTAGAAGGGCCTTTAGAGGTTATAGGATTCTATGTTCTAAAGAGGAACGTGAAGGATTGCTGTTGTGGTAAGGATGAAGCCAAATGGGTAGGGTCTAGGCGTCTTACTCCCTCTGTAGCAGCACCATTTTGATTTTACTGAATTCCTAAATATTGGTTTTACATAAAATTTTGTTTGAAAAAACAACTGGTCTTCCACTCAAAAAGAAAGTTGGAAAACTACTGCTCCAGCCCCCTTATGTCACAAATGTAGCACCAGATGTCCAAATAGGCCAATGTCTTGCTCATTTCACAATTAACATGTGTTTTTCTAAAATGTCTACATGACACTCAAGCAGCCATGTGGAGATCCCAGGAAGCCGCTGGATATGTGAAACCCAAAGACAAATCAAGGCTAAACCAAAGTGAGAATTTACCCTATAAAAACAAATAATATTATCCAGAAAGAAGGTGTTGGAGTATAAAGAAGGTCGAGGAACAAATCTTGGGAAACCACTGTCTCTGAGGAATAAAAAGAAAGGGAATCAGTAAGTGAAATGGATAAAGAAGCACTTAATAGGCAGAGACCAGACCAATGTGTACATGTTAAGAGCCTGAATTTTGGCTGAAGAAAGCCCTGAGTTTGAAACCAGTCCTGCTACTTACTTTACGGCTTTGCGCAAGCACTCACAGCCTAGTTTTTCTGTCTGTGGGAATACTAGACCCTATCTCAAAGAGTTGTTACGAGAAGTAGATGAGATATAGACAAAGCTTTAATGGAGTATGTGGCACATAGTTAAGTGTTATATAAACACTATTTTTTTTCATTGAAGTATAGTTGATTTACAGTGTCGTGCCAATCTCTGCTGTGTAGCAAAATGACTCAGTTATACACATATAGACATTTTTTAATATTCTTTTCCATTATGGTTTATCACAGGATGTTGAATATAGTTCCCTGGGCTATACAATAGGACCTTGTTGGTTATCCATTCTAAGTTTCTAATAGCCAGAGAGAATAGTGTTTCAGAAACCAAGAGAGTGTCAAGAAATAGAGGTTGAAAATCATTGTCTAAAACCATAGATAAGTGGAGTGTGATGAAGATCAAGAGGAAATTAAAGGATTTTTTAGAATTTCACAGGTAATATTCACAGCTTCAAGAGAATGGTAGAGATAGAAATCAAATCACAGTAAGTTTTAAGCATGAGAAGTGAGAAAGTGGTAGCAAGAATTGTAGATATGTCTAAGATGTTCTATGATGAAAAAAAGTCAGGGGAAGGCAAGGTTAGTGAAGTTTTATTTTTAGGATTAAGTGCAGTTGTGGAAGGGAAGGCATGAGACAAAAATGAATGAAGCAAGGTCATGTGGGAAGTAGGATTACAAGTAGAGGAATTGCCTCTTCGTTTGTTGCAAAAGAGGACAAGTGGAGATATAAATATATATGTACTCTATATTTAGAGGTGTTGAGAGAGACCAAGATTGGTTTCCATTTTTTACTGAAACATAATGATCATCTGCCAAAATTAAGTGTTTTGACATGAAAGACTTTAAAAAATAGAAAAATTTTAGATCAGTGCTATAGAAAGAAGAGAATCAGCTACAGAAGGGTAAAAAGGTCATACACTGCCAAACGCAGAATAGATAGCTAGTGGGAAGAAGCCGCATAGCACAGGGAGATCAGCTCGGTGCTTTGTGACCACCTAGAGGGGTGGGATAGGGAGGGTGGGAGGGAGACGCAAGAGGGAGGGGATATGGGGATATATGTATGTGTATAGCTGATTCACTTTGTTATACAGCAGAAACTAACACACCATTGTAAAGCAATTATACTCCAATAAAGATGTTAAAAAAAAAAGGTCAATGTGCTACTTTGATGGCTTATGGTAGTCATGAGGCATGAAGTGTAGCAGAGCCAATAGCATGTAATAAACATATAATAAACATAGTGACTGGAAAATGGATAGCATCTAATACATTTACAAAATAAAATTAGTATTCAAATAAAGGAATTTGAATGTTTGCTCCTTACTAAACGGAATTTTATAAATTCTTTTAGTTACTTTTAATTAGTAATGATTGAAAAAGAAATAGCTACCTTATAAAATCTCCTAAGTGTGATAAGTATTAGAAATTAGCTCTTTTATTATTTTCTTCTTAAGCTTTCTGGTTATTTTATTATTTTTCTCTTTCTACCTTTCCTCCTAAAAAATGAGAAAGCATCTGTATTTTATAACATTTTATAGATGGTGCTAAAGATGTTTGAGTGATAATTGATAAGATTTTATTTTGAAATATTATTTGTTTCATCTCAATTTGTTACATTTTCTTGTGTTTTGTTTTAGAATATTTAGAATATTTTAACCTTTAGCACTGCCATATTACAATGGACATTGGGAGGAAGAAGCAAGCTTTCCAGTAACAGTTTTCATTTGCTTTGCTTACTGTCTGCTTATCTTTTTTGAATCTCACTTTTAAAAATTAAAATATACTTTCTCATTTCTTTCCTGAGTCTCATTTATATTCTTGTTTCTACCATGCTTGCAGTCATTTTCTTACTCTACCTCGCTCCAGATACAGTCAGACCATTGAACATCATCACAGGGATGGCAGGTATATTTTTCTTACAATTGAGTCTGTTCGTAGAATTGCATGTGCCTGTCTGTTGATATGATATAACTCACTTCTATTTTTGTTTTTTATATATACATATGTGGTTATTGATGAAAGATATAAGTATTATCCTTATAAAATAGTAGAAAATAAAGCATACATGTATTAGGATGTCAAAAATATAGCTTCCCCTAATGAGCTAGGATCATCTCTTTGATGATTCTAAAAGTTTAACTCACCAGAACTTACATTTGACTCTTATTACGTACAAAAGTAGAAGAACAGTATTATTAAAAATTAATTGCATTTGACAGCTCACCTTCCTCTGCAGCACTAATTGATAATTAGATATTTAGGCAGCACTAGTTGATTGGTACATATCTTAACAACCCACTTCCCCCACCTCCCTCCGCAGTCAGTCCTTGAAAGTGCTTAGGTTGGAAGAGATTTATGAGAGTAAACTCAGGTTTATGGTTACCTTGTCAAAGTTGGCTGTGATCTACTCGTTGGTCATAGTAGATGAACCCAGATCCCTGGAGAATACTGGGTCTGTCTACCCAGACCCAGTATTTCTAGTCTACCACCATTCTCCTTGTACTGAAGGGAAATATAAATTACCTGGCATTTAACAGAAAGGAGGATTAGATTTCTAGTTAATCCTAGAAGGAAATCGAGTGGAGAGAGAAGGTCTGTAAAGCTTGCAGTTTCTCAAGGCTAAACGTAGCTTTTGGGATTTGAGCCAGTTCAGTGACAACATTTTTAGGCCCGGTAGGCAGAGAAAAGAATGGCAATGATAATGTGGTTGTGGATTCAGCTGTATAGATAAGGAATTTTGTGCTGTACTCACTCTGACTATGGTTTCAAAGTGATTTGGGTTATGTGTGACCACTTTTATCCTATTAGTTTAGTTAATTAAGAGTTGATAATGAAAGAGCTTAGAAAAAAATAATTGAAACTAATGGGTAAATTCCTAAGGATTGAATTCATTTAGACAAATGTGGAAGGAAGCATAAGAGATATCATCAATAATAAATTCCTAATAATTCAAATTTTGTGATGTCTTTCAGTAAATGTAATTGAAATTTAGTGCCTTCCAGTTTATTATATGATAGTGGTTATTGCTATATTTTCTTTTCTTTTACATTTCTCAGTCTCTTTTTCTATTAGTTTGCTTCAATACTAAATAATTTTTACTTTGTTGTTGTTAATGTCTTTTATTTTTATTATTGCTGTATATTACATTCAGACTATTTTTTGGTTGCAATGATCATACATTTATCTTACAAAAATGTGAAAAGCAGTTTTATAATTTATAATTGGGCAAGACCTTTCTTAAGGTGGGTGGCATGAATGAGACATTACTGATTATAGGCTTATTCTTCTTACACTGGTATCTTTCCATTTAAAGGTAAATTAAGATCATGAACCACATTAGTTTTTTATACTCTGTATTTTTCTTAATTATCAATAAGTAGCTTGTCTGCTTCATATTATTTATTCTTTCAGTAACCCAACATAGATAGAACCAGTTTTTTATCAGCTCTAGGTTGGTTATCAATTTCATATACTTACTCAAATTCTCAATCTCAGCCTAGCTGGCCTATTTTGAAAGAGAGATTTCTGAATTGTCTCTTGTGCCATAATTTAGTTTATATTCAGGAAACACAGTATCATTGTTGTTTATATTAAAGTAAAACAAGGTTAGAAAAATCAGTTTTAGAAAACAAGTTATCAAATAACTTACTATAAGATTTGCTGTCGCTTAAATGATTCAAATTTGTGAGTCTAGTGTATACCTACTTCGGAAAAGTTGGATAGATTTTGTGAGAATGCAGTCTTTAGTTGCTTTTAAAAATATTATCTTTTATCGTTATTAGTTTGACACATACAAAAGAATGTGTGCATGTTTCAAAGCATGGTAATAAAATAAGCATTTATGAATCTACTACCCGAACCAAGAACCAGAATATATGGTTGGTTATACTCCTTGCGTCTACCTATAGGCTCCTTGCCTATTGCATTCATGTGCCTCTTCCAAAGAAGTAGTAAATGCTGTATTGAATATTCAGCTTAATATTTCCTTCCTTTGTTTTTTTTTAAAGTGACTTTGATCATTTATTTCACTCTGCTAACTTTCTGAGTTACTCAGTCCCTCTGACTCCCACTTCAATCCACTATGAGATTCTGGGGATTGTTGAAAATATAAAAACTCGTCTAGTCACCTATCCCTTCTTTTTTATTTATTACCGTAATATTCCATGCTTCTTGTTTAACCCCTGTACCTTTGTAGGTAATGCAAATGAACACAATCACCCATTTCCCTTTTGGTTATGCTATTTTATGCACGTGGCTTTAGTCTTCCTCTTTATCACAATTTCTGCCATGAGCCTGAGTGCTGTTAGCATTCACCTGAATGATCTATTCAGCACCCACTCACTTCCTTGACCATCTCAAATTGGAGGTAGTGAACTTTACTCCCGGTTCTACTTCACTCAGTCACTCCCATGGCCATGCTCTGAATATTATCGTCACTTGAAATTGTTCTACCTTTGAAATCTTTTAAATTAAAAAAAAAATTTTAATATTTTATATAATTTTTAAAGGTTACTTTCCATTTACAATTATTACAAAATACTTCACTCTTGGACAAGAACTACACATGGTTCCTTCTTATTCTTTCATTGAGTTACTTTTAACTCACTGGTTCTTTTATCTCAATAGACAACTCCACTCTCTTTACCCGTTTACCTTTCCCAATTAGTCTCCACTTTTCTTTACTTACTTACATATCCAGAGGTTGAATCCATTCTCAGAAATATCCTCAGTTCCCTTGCTACATTGTTCTGCTTTTATCTATTTGACAAAGTCCAAATGTGGATCCATCTCTTGTCTCTTTCCAATTGGTTTTTGATCTAAATTATCCAAGTTCTCCCTAACTACCTACTTGAGAAAAAATAACTGAATATTTAAAGGAAAAGTGACCTCTTTATTGAGGATTGTGGAAAGAATAAAAAGAAATTGGCACCAACTTTCTAAGTATCTAGTTTCCTGGTCTAGATTTCAAGGTGACATTAACTATCATGGTCTGGGAATTCCCTTTCTGTGAATAAATATGTGTTAATAGTTCCAAGTAGACCATAGTTTGGCTGTATGAAATCTGGAATTTTCTGAATGGAATAAATGTAGTAAACTCAACATGGCATCTCCAATATGTGAAGAATCAGAACAATTGGTCTCTCTGTTTCATGTTTGTAAAATGAAAAATTATGAGTGCTTTCTCTTTGGAACAGATGAAGAGTAGCTTAAATAATGTTTGCTAAACTTCTTTTATATTACTTCAGGAAACAAATATTTAACTAATATTAAGAATCAAAACTTTTTTTTCTTCTGAACAGGTTATGCTGACCAGTGCAAAATTATCTCTGATCATTGTGTATTTTTAAACACATTCAACATTTAAACAAACATATTTAGAATGGATATCAGGTTACCTTTTATTGATTTCCCTTTAAGATATATCCTTTGTTTCAATAAATATATCTTTTATATTTTAAAATTTACCCCCAACCCTACTTTTCCTCCTAGTAATTATCTTTACTTAAAGCTATACATAGCATATTAAGGAATCACTGACATTGCTGGTGGACAACGTGGCAAGTTTTACATAAAAATGTGATGGAGGAGATGACAACTAGGCTATATCTTAAAGGAAGAATTAGAATTATTTAGGGGGAGGTAAGGTAGGATGTTGGTGGAATTTTCAAGAAATGTATAAGCAAAGTTACTAAAGTAATAAACACCGTGTTTTAGTGCTGTTGAAGCATTAGCCACAAGGCAGGGAATAGCAATAAATGAATCTGGAATGATAGAGTTGGTCCCGATTATGAATAACCTTGTATACTCTGTTAAGGGACTTAGGTCTAAGACTGTACGTGACAGAGGTACTTTGAAGAGTTTTTGTTTGGGGATGGCTATAATACATTTATTCACTCTAGAATAATTACTCTAGAGACTCTGTGGGTGGTTGATTTGAGAGAAAAGGGTATGGAAAAGAAAAGCACATACCGAGGTATTTGCCTTGTTCTAGGACAGCAGAAACTCTTTGAGGGCCTGAACTAATAAGTAAGTTGTGGATGGAGAGATAGAAGATGAGAGTTAATCAATTAAAATCAATAATACTTGGTAAACAATGGGATTTGGATGTTGAGGGGGAGCCGAGAGTCAAGAAACGCTCCTAGTCTTACAGCTTGGGTAACTGGGTGCCTGTGGTACCTTAACAAAGATGGGGGGAATTGTTAGGAGAGGAATCAGTTTAGGTGAGAGACAAGTTCAGTTTTGAAATTATTGAGAGGGCTAAGAGGACACCTCTAGCAAGGAGTAAAATAAATAATTTTCAAGCTTAAAGAAGTAGTTTAGTCTACGTAGAGCAATTTGCGAGTAATTTTACTACTAGTGGGGAGTAGCCACATAAATGAAAGTGAAATCAACCAGAAAGACTACCCATGAAATGAGAGCCAAGGAGTTTTCCTCTGCCATGGGAAACATTAACATTTAAGTGGTAGACGAAGAGAAATTTCTGAAGGACATATTGAAGGAAGAATGAGAAAAGTAAGAAGAATAGAGCTAAAAAATTAGAGAGTTTTAAGGAGGAAGAAATAATGTCAGCAATAAAAATAATAAATGAAAAATGCCCATTGATTTGTCAAGGGAGAAGTCATTGGTGACTTCCACTGATGATTTTGGAAGGGTAGTGAGGGAAGAAAGTCAGAATTCAGTGGCCTGAGACATGACTGGGAGATAAGAAAATAAATACACCAAAAGAGTGTAGAGGAGAAGTATTAGATAGGTGTGTGTGATACCAAAGTAGGTTTCTTTCTTTTAGAATAAGGAATATACCCTGTGTTGACAGGCTTGGAGGAAAGAATGCTTTAGGAAAAAAAGATAGGTTGAAAACAGGGAAAAAAAGAGGGTGACTGGAAGAAAGGTCTTAGAGCAGTAGGTAGGGCTCACCACACAGATGGAGTTTGTAAACATAAAGAGGCTCTTATTTACCATTGAGACAGGAGGAAAATAGATGAGAGAGTTGGAACTAAGTAAGTTTTTAAAGGATGTTAAATTGAAGGTAATTTTGTTTGATAACCTCAATTTTGTTGTTGCTGTAATTGAGATTACATGATTGTTTTTGAGACAAATTCCTGAGGATTCCCAGAGGTTGAATACGATGTTTGATTGAAAATGAGAAAGTTTAAATAGTTGTTGGGTAAAAACTGATGGGAACTGATTAAATATAAGTAAGAAGATTTTTGGTGATGCCACCACGGCAAATGTTGGAAACCATGAATTTGCAATGTGCCAACATGTATGAATGTATGCTTTGCTTAAGCAATACCCAGTTGCCTAGATGTTGAAGAATCAGTTTATGGCATTGAACCAATTTTAGGGTTTTGATGAATGTTTGGAAGATTTGGTATAGAAGGGAATCTGAGTGTTTTTATAGGAGGGGTTCAGGTGATCAATCATAGAGTCTAGGATGAGAAGGATGGAAGAAAAGCAAAGAGGGTGCTATATACTGGCAGGAATTGGTTGGACCAAGGAACAAAAAGTATCAAATGGAGATCAAGTAAATTGGGAGTGAGATTATACAACACCTGACAGAAATAATGATTGTCATCAGTTTGAGATATTGGGGTTTAATATTTCTGAGTTTAAATAGTTTCATTGGATTCTAAGATCCACAGTATTTCCCCAGGAGGGAGCGCTGATGCAGGAAAAAAGTGACAATTATTGAAGTTTTGAAGATCCAAGAGTTGTGGTTCAAGATTATTGAACAATTTTCTGCATGTGCATTGAAATCTCCTAGCATTACCTTAGGAATTATGGTAGGGAAGACGGCTGACACCCAATTCCTCAAATGATCAATGACTAAGGGATAGTGATTGGAAGTTGGATAGATATTAGCCACCTGAATTAATAATTGATCTTATAGCCAAGGGGCATGCTTAATAGAAATAAGGACATGTACATTACAGTGGGAGAGTAATGGCCAGAGTGTCTCTAGGGAACCAATCTCTCATGAATCCATGGACTTTGAAATGTGAACGAATAAGTAGCTTCTGCAGGTGAGAGTTACACTGGAAGGAGAGTCTGCAGAGTTGAGCTAAATGTTATTTAAGGTAGGGATATGCAGAAACCATTCTGCAGAATGGTTGATGACATAAGGAAGTTAGTTAACAATGGATAAGGATTCTTGAAAATATAGCTAAGAGAATCAGAGAAGATTAAAATGGTACAGAAGAGAGTACAAGAAATGAAGAATTTAGAGAGAAGATATCAGGGGGCAATTGGGCTTGCCCTTTACTTGATACTAAAATTACAGAGATAAGATGCTTAAATAGAAGTGATATACCTCAACTATCCTAAATTTATCCTAAGTTGTTTTGGTGCCAGAATTGGAAGTTGTTTTGGTGCCAGAACTGAGTTAGGTTCTGGGAAGGGTCTGACCTGAGGCTAGAGTAGTGCTGAGGGATGCCATCGCGTTTGAAGAGAGGAAGTGAATGGTCTTTTCTTAAGGTATTTGGGGCCATGACTAGGACCCTAATTAGAGAAAGGTTTCTGACAAAACTAGTGGAGTCACAGGAGGATGAGATTCCTGTGTGGAATGTAGAATATTTTCCTGTAGATGCCCTATCTGAGAAGTATACTGAAAGCTCTTAGTGAACGGGATCAAATCTAAGTAATTCACACTTCCTGAGCTACCCCTCCCCTTTGTGCCTCAATTTCTTTGCATTGTTACAAACCTTCTCCTTTCCTCTTAGAAGCATTTTCTTCTCCATCACAAGTAATCTATTTGTGTTTCTGACTGTACACTTTCTTAATTTCTCTGGAATTTTCCTCCATTCATTATTCCTTGTTTCTCTTACATTTCAATCTCTCTTACTTCACTAATTTGTTTTTCCTCAAATTGTTGTTACGGAGGACTGCTGAAATCTCCTTAATAATACCTTCTTTCTATTCTGCCACACCTTCAAGCTCCCTTGAGAATGATCAATTTCTCTCTCTTAGGTCATGTTTCTTGACTATGTATTTTTACATATGCTTTCTCCACTCCTTCATCAGCTCCTAAGCTTTAACCCTCTACAGTCTGACCTCTGCTTCCAGCACTTTATTTTAAATGATTTTCTCCATGGTTCTTATTTGCTGTATCTTTTTACACATATTTATCCTTGTTATGTCCTTGCATCTGCCATTATTAACCACTTCTCTTTTTAGCCTCTCTAATGAATAGTGAAATATTAATATAATACAGTGACTTCTCAAACTGATTATATGACTGACATCTGTACAAGAATATTCTTGCAACGCTTCACAAATTTAAGTCCGAACCTGAAGTTACTCTCGTTCTTCCCAAGAATTCTTCTATTTCTGTTAATAGATCATCCTTTCATTTTGGAGGCTGGGAATTTCACGCTCTTTCTTTGGTTTATTCATGTCTTTCATTTAATTCATATGGTGATTTGCCAAACATTATATAGAGGAAAAAAAAAAAACATCCCTAGTCAAAGAAGTTAACAGGCTTTAGAACCAAGAAAGCGCAATTCAAATTCCAGCTCAAAAAATTTCTAATTGTGTGACTTTGACCAAGTTTCTGTGAGCCTTAGTTTGCTTATTTCTAAAATGAGAGAGATTGAATTATACAATTTCTGAGATTCCTTCTAACTTAAAATTCTGTTTGTATAATTCTGTATATTGTATATTTTGTACATTGTGGTTTATATTTGTCATCCATACCTTCTTCTGTTTCCAAACTTTTACTACAAGTCAACCTTTTCCTACTCTAATTCATTCCATACACTACTGCTGAAGTCATCTTCTTAATTCATTACTTAAAAAGTACCTTTGTTCAGAACTTTTTGGTCACTCTCATTGAAAATTAAACCCTGTCTTAACCTCTTAACTAGATGTTTAAGATCTCTATAAACTGACTCCATGCTAATTTTCTAACATTTTACCACATTCTACTTTCTGTTATTTCTAGTATTTCCATTTGACTCTTTTTCTTCCCTCCAACCAGATTTATTGACCATAACAAAATTCTGTATACAAAGTGACCTAGACCTGTTGCTTCAAAACAAGATCTTTTCTTACTAACATTTTGATAGGTCAGTCCTTACAATGTCAAAAAGTGCTTACTCTAAAATTAATAGAAAAATGTCCAATGCATATTAAATGAATGACCTAACTATTGAAACTTTAATAACTCTTTAAGATAATTAACATAGGTAGACTGTAGTCCATATCATAGGCTTCTGGAGAACTGACATGAGACGTCACAAGGCCATTTTGTGCAATGCCACTGTGTTGCTGAATCATGATGTTCCCATTGTCTGATTCTAGACACAACACAGGAATATCAGTGGGGTCAGAGGTTAACTTAGCTGCTTGCTGGGCTAGAACAGATATCACCCGAGCCTGCTCATCTGACCGGGTCCCACGGCAGCCCAGGTTAAGTCCCTGTGAATCTGTGACCAGGACTCCATCAATGGATGGATTCTTCCCTGTGTCCTCCAAGTGCTACTCAGAAGTCGCCTCCATCCCACCCACTGTGTGCCAGGCCCAGGACCACAGAGCACACGGCATCCTTCTTCACCACCGGCCTCCCATTTGACTCTTTTTTTTGGTCGCCATCTAACTGCTGATATTTCTTCAGCTTTTCCTGCAGGAGATATTGTCCATCCTTTCTAAGATAGTCTTTAACATGCCAATCATATAATATTTTAGACTCCCTGCCTGATAGTCTCAACATGTGTCCTAGCTGAGTCTGACTCTGTTGATTGCTTTGTCTCTTGACAGTGGGCCTTATCTTTCTTGCTTTTTGGTGTTTCTAGTAATTTTGACTGTTAGACATCATGTCATCATTAGTGACTGAGGCAGATAGTATTTGTGCCTGAAAATGTGCATACCTTTTGTTCTGTGTGTATGTATGTGTATATAGGAGGGGATTAATCAGTCCTCTGACTACTACCTCTTATGTGATTTGAACTGACATTATGAAGTAACAGTTAGGGGCAGCAGGCAGCAGTGTATATGAGGAATTTCCACTATCCATGTAAAACTAGCAAAGAAAAGAAATGCTAGTGAATTGTTCAAAGTTGACCAATGAAAATTTTGAACATGGCACTCAGATATTCTAGAGTGAGGAATATGCCTAATCACATTTACTCGTGTCATACAATAGCAATGCATAATTTGGTTCTTTAGAGATACATCTTTAAGATACATCTTTAAGATGTTTGTTATTTTATGGAATCTTTGAGGACCTGGGAAGGGAAAACATACTATCAATACTTTAGTGAGATAACTTGAATTTCTTACAGTTAACAATATGGTATTATACTTCAACATCCACTGAAAATGGAAACTATTTAGTAAAATAAGAATTTTATAGATAGAAGGTGGTAATTATTTCATCTCTCAGGATTTTGAAAAAACATATTTTAAAGATGTATTATTTTGCTGTATGTTCATTGTTGCTGAGTAAATAATCTTGCTTATTTGTTGTTTTGTTTCAGTTATTTTTGAAGTAAAAATGAAATAACTGAGAATTATAACTACTATAACTGCTATAACTACTAATAAAATACTCAAAATATCCTCAAGATATTTATATTTTACCTGTTTCTGTGTGTGCATGTCTACTAATACAATATATCTTTATTGTTCTGGAGAAAATTGGGGTAATCTTTTCTTATTGCTGTTTCCAACGTTGACTATTTTTTAGAAAATACTTCTATACATAAGGGAACACTTTACTTCTCTTTTTGTTGATAAAATAGGGTTATGAGACATAGTAACATGTTTTTCTACATTAAAAGTGTTTGGTTTCTCTCATCAATATGTGTATTATTACCATTTTCACATGTTAGATTGTTATTAACTTGGCTGGCCCTAGATATTGCTGTTATTTTTGAATAAAATCATTTACTTTTAACTAACACACAGAATTTAATGTTTAACTGAACAGAAATGTTCTGTAAAAAAAAAAAATGCTATCATGCCCAAGGAAAATTAATCTATCTTCCTCCAAAATAATAAAATATTACTCTTCATACACATGGTAAATAAGTATCTCTGAATATGTACTTATTACCATGGTATTTTGTTTACTTGCAATTCTCTTAACTTTGGAAGCAATGCTAAAATAATATAGAGTTTTTAAAAAGTTAAACTGTACCTTGCACAATATGATGAGCATGAAAATTATAGAGTTGAATCATATAATTGCTTTAAAATACTTTATATATTATACAACTATATAACATATTTTATATTAATTACCCTAAAACATCTCATTTTAAAATTCTGTAATATATTTATTTCTTCAATTATGCAGCTAATGCTCAGAAAATCTCTAAACATTGAAGGTGTTTTATCAAAAGTATAATGCTGCTGCTGTTAATCAGCTTACTATATTACATAATATAGATATAGGGAAGTTATTTCTTGCCCCAAACATGAGATTATACTTCTTGTCCTTCAGAGATACATCCAAATTTATTTTTAAGATTTCAACTTTATAAAGAAATAATTTCTTTATAAAAAAGAAAAAATAGTAATTCCTAAGTAGCTTTACTTTTTACAAGTCTATTAAAAAAAAAACCCTATTACATTTACTTATCTCATCTTTACAGTATAAATGCAAAATAAGTCTGTCTGATTTAACATAGACTCTAAAGTCTGAGTTACATTCTAGGACAATTTTCACTCATATCTGAATAATACTTTGAAGCATTGTGATGTTTGTTTTTCATTTTTTTAGTATTCTTAGTATTCCATCGTATTTAGAGAGAGAGTCTACGTTGAGCTTATGTTGATCTGGAGTTGTATCATTGCAATGGTTGTATATAAGTGAAAGAAAATGCTCACTGGCCTATTCTTTTCTGTTACACTGCATAACTCCCATGTACTTTGAGATTAGGAGAAGTAAATAGCAAAGGTGATGAAATAAGTAGGAAGCTGTGCCAGATACCTGGAAATTAAAAAATCTTTCAAAGGCGACTATACGAGAGGAAAAATGATTGAAAATGTACAACTTTGATTATAAAATGATTTTTCCCTTAGAAATCCTTATCAAATCTGCATGTACTATCATATGCTTTTAAAGCTGGGTTGTTACAATACTGGGTCTGGTTTCAATAGTGTCAGTCAATATAATTCAAAAAGAGTCGTATACCACAATGTTTATTGCAGCTCTATTTACAATAGCCAGGACATGGAAGCAACCTAAGTGTCCATCGACAGGTGAATGGATAAAGAAGATGTGGCACATATATACAATGGAATATTACTCAGCCATAAAAAGAAACAAAACTGAGTTATCTGTAGTGAGGTGGATGGACCTAAAGTCTGTCATACAGAGTGAAGTAAGTCAGAAAGAGAAAAACAAATACCGTATGCTAACATATATGGAATCTAAAAAGAAAAAAAAAATGGTTCTGATGAACAGGGCAGGACAGGAATAAAGACACAAACATAGAGAATGGACTTGAGGACACGGGGATGGGGAAGGGTAAGCTGGGACAAAGTGAGAGAGTGGCATGGACATATATACACTACCAAATGTAAAATAGATAGCTAGTGGGAAGCAGCTGCATAGTACAGGGAGATCAGCTCAGTGCTTTGTGACCACCTAGAGGGGTGGAATAGGGAGGGTGGAAGGGAGACACAAGAGGGAGGAGATATGGAGATATATGTATATGTATATGTATAGCTGATTCACTTTGTTATAAAGCAGAAGCTAACACACCATTGTAAAGCAATTATACTCCAGTAAAGATGTTTAAAAAAAAAAAAAAGATGTTGTGAAGACACAGGGAGAAGACAGCCATGTACAAGCTGAGGAGAGAAGTTTCAGGAGAAACCAACCCTGCCAACTACTTGATCTTGAACTTCCAGGCTCCAGAGCTGTAAGAAAATAAATTCTGTGGTTTTAAAAAAATATGAATTAGCTCTATTTGTGGAGTATCCTCTGCAAATGCTTACAGTTTGGAATAGCAGCCACTAAATAAGCAGAGCTATAATCTGTATCTATCCAGGTAAATGGCACATACAAACTCTGAACAATTTTAAACATATATATCAGAAAACGTAAACTATTTAAGAATAGAGTCTGACAGATATTAAATCACTTTTAAAAGACAACCAAGTTATTTACCTGAGAAAGATTTAAATATACAGGTCAGTGTTTCCTAACTTTTATATGGCTTGATTTTGTCAGTCTTGTAAAATCTGTGTTTACCCTTTTTAGAATAATATTTTGAAATACGTAAGGTAAAATAAAGTAAATAAGTAGGATCACAAAGGAAACTATTTACGTTGAAATATAGACCCCAAGTTCAGAAACCCAGGTAAGCACTTAAATATTTTATGCCTTGCAAATGGTTATCTATTATTTCCCATGCCTCAGTTGCTACTATTCAAAATTAATTATTTATACGTTCTTACCTTAAAATTAAAACTCACTAAGAATTTAGGTGGAAGTTGGCAAGTTTTATATCTCAGTCCCTTAAAGAACCTGCTATGAAGCTGGGTATTATATATGAGACTTAGGCATTGCTGCTTTCAATTTTCTGAGCAATAATCTTAGTTCTCACCTAGTAAGACCTTTTCTTACCCAATTGTGGGAGCAGGAGCCTATCTTGACCTTCTACTGTGTTATCAAAGTTTAAAATATGATAGCTTTCCCCTCCCCTTAACTGTGGTGGAACATTTCAGTAAATTTCTACCTTCTACTGTGGTTCTTGTCATGTTTCACTTATTAAACAATTTTCATTTCACACTATGGAAATCATATAATTCATATTATTGATGACTGTGGAAAGAAAAATATAAGTAAAATTTAAAACATTGATTATAATCTTCAAACAACGTTTTCACTAAAGAGATTTTTTTAAGGGATATTTCCTAAAGAGTGACCTGTTTGCTTTAAAAATAATAGTATCCTTTCAAGGACATAGAACTTAGCAACACATTTGAAATAATTCTCTAGATTTCACTCACGATTATATATTTCAATTATTAAAATATAGTGTCAAAGAAGTGTAAGTGTATATCCTGATATTTCACATCCTACCTGGAAAAATTACTCGATGGAATCAGAATAAATCAAATTTTGCATAAATAAGTGAAATATTAGCTTAATTTTCTGTTGGGATAGTCATAGATATTCCAGAAAGTTGTGTTACTACATGTTATATAATGAAATAAGTTTATTACTAATTTAAGATAATAGGAAATATGAAAATAGTGTAAAGATTGGTACTTTCCAAAAATAGGTTTTAAGGAATCTAAGAATAGATTTATACATCCCTTTGATTCTGGTTACCTATTGTGTTGAATATATACAAAGATATGTACACCAACAACATTTAACAAATATTGAGCATATTTATTTCTTTTTTAAAAAATAAATTTATGTATTTATTTATTTTGGGCTGCATTGGGTCTTTGTTGCTGTGCATGGGCTTTCTCTAGTTGCAGTGAGTGGGGGCTACTCTTCGTTGTGGAGCACGGACTCTAGGCACGTGGGCTCAGTAGTTGTGGCACGCGGGCTCTAGAGCTCAGGCTCAGTAGTTGTGGTGCATGGGCTTATTTGCTCCGTGGCATGTGGGATCTTCCTGGCCCAGGGATCAAACCTGTATCCCCTACATTGGCAGGCAGATTCTTAACCACTGTGCCACGAGGGAAGTCCTGAGCATATTTATTTCTAAAGAGAAGTGTTCTCTCTGAAATAGTTTTTCAGGAAGAAAAATAGAATTATGATTTCTTACACTATCAGGTTGACTTTTCATTTCTCTCTTTGACTAGTAATTGAATATTGTATATGTATTTACATTTAATCTCAGCTTCTTTTGACATATTCTGGATACACTTATAAAAAAACTAAATTCTTAAGAAATCAATCATATTATAGTACATGGACTTAAAAATAGTTTAAAAATTATTTGCCTGACATGTTACCCTATGAATTGAAAGTGTAAGATAATCACAATATAACGTTGTAGAGTAAATCCAGTATCCAGTTCCTAAAGTCATCTAATCTAATGCCTACTGGTCCAATATGCCACATAATTACTTATATTTGGGAAATTGTGTCATTTCTTTTCTTATTTTTCTTTAATTGCTTGCATTTTTCATTATCAAAAATAAGATTGAGAGAATTTATAGGTAAAGTGGAAGTCCTTAATACATAAGTCTTGAGGGAGACTACTGCTTTCTTTACTGTCTATAATATATAAACATTTCCATTGCTGTGGTTACAACTACGTGCGGGGATAATAGTTTCATTTATAGTATACTTTGGAGTATGTGTTACTTTGGAGTTCTAGAGCCAGAGCTAGTGTTTTTTGGGTTGTTCCATAGATAGTGGGGCTGGTGTTAGGAGACATTTACTGATTACATGTTAGATGTAAAAGCATTATGCTAGACTCCAGGGATACAAAAATTAGTATTGATAGGTTATTCATTTAAGTCTGCTTCTTTCAAGAAGGATTAGGTTTCGATGTTAGATTTATTTGTGGTCAAATTGTGTGAAATCACATTGTTTCAGAACCATTATTATTTCAATCAATTAATACCCATTCTGAATTGTGTTGGTTGGCATCGCTAAACTGCACTGAGATAAATGGCATAGATTGGTTAATTAACTCCTTTTCTATACAGTGATTTTTCTTGTGGACCATGTTTAAATACGGCTACAGACTGCAAAGTTGCACAGTTTTCTCGTAACATTTTGATTCTGCCATTTGAATGTTTAGGTGTATCAATACACAATTATTGTGCTGAAAGCCATTTTATATCTTAGTTGGTATACTAATAAACAGCCTTAGTGACTTGAGAATTAGTGCTTTTATGGTTTTCTTTTCTCTTTTGAAAATGTTAGGAAAAGTCAAAGAATTCTTTTCAAATATTAGAATACTTCACATATTTCACATGTTCCATTTAGAGAATTCATTTTGGAAAACAGTTTTGTTTTGATTATAATTGAGCAACTCCTATTGTCTTCACTGGGAATTGCTATTAAAGGCAGATGTCGGTTCCTTAAAAGTTCTTACGAAGTTTAGTGAGAATTTACTCAGAATATGTTGGGGAAGAGAACATTTTTTTTCCATACTCAATAATTTTAAACAATTACCTTTTTCAAAATCAGTTTGATGCATCATAACAAAATAGCAGAAGGGCACTAAAGATCAACTGAGCTGCTTTTTGACTAACGTTTCAGGGATTGTGAAGCAGCAGATAGACAGCCATATCACAGATCCAGATCAACAGAACAACGGCCTCTCCTAGAGCGGACAACCACCCGCTCCCGATCCACTGAGCGTCCTGATACAAACCTCATGAGGTCGATGCCTTCATTAATGACTGGAAGATCTGCCCCTCCTTCACCTGCCTTATCGAGGTGAAAGATAAATCAATCAGACTAACTTCCCCTTTGCCCCACCAGCACACCATTTTATTTTCCCAGCAGCTAAGTGGTCTCTTCTATCATCCTTGGCTGATCACTAATAACAATCGACACTAACCTTTTCAGTGTAAGCACACTATTTATATTCAGCGGATATAATAGTGTGTGACTACCATTGTAATTTGTTTATTAACTGTCCTGACCTCATTTGTTTTGTGATTTCTCATTTATCAGGAGTCCTGGGTAAATCCCCACATAATGCACCTCATGACTATCATGTTCTCCTACAGAATGAGAAATTGTTTGTGTCCATTAGACATCACTTTTGGAATAATCATCATAATGACAATAAATAAAACTAGATTTTTAGTTTCTTTCTGTCAATACTAATATCATGTATTAACCAATATCTTCTTTAGCTGAATTTTGAATTGTTCAGGGTTTTATTTGTAGTCTGTGAGATAATTTCTAAAAAAGGGATATCTAATATAAGCCTGAGCAAAAATCTCTTAGGATCAAGGGAGGGAGGTTAGTGTTAAGAGTTTGAAAACTGGTAGAAAGAAATGTAAGCATTATCTTTCATTTTTTTGAGCCGCAGAATTCTCTTCTTGCTTTCATATGGATAGAATACTGATCTACATTAATAATTCCATGGATTTTACTGTAGGGTTTTGTGTGCATGTATCTGTGTATGTATGCATATTACATAAAAGTATAAACATCTTTTGCTATTTAGATAGTCATTCAAATATCCATATTTTGTCCTACTTTCCTAACCTTTTAATCAGCAGCTAAACCTCTTTAAAATTGCACCATACAGCTGTCATATGAACCAAATGTATTAAAAGTGTTTTAACTCATTCTATTGAAAAATGAATATTAATGATGTATCTTGTAGGTCTCACCCTCGTACTGGGTCTGTCCAAACAAGCCCATCAAGTACTCCAGTGGCAGGACGAAGGGGCCGTCAACTCCCACAACTTCCACCAAAGGGAACATTGGAGAGAAGTAAGTTTTATTTCTAATTGTGTCATATAGGAAATACCCATGGAAGCTAAGGTGAATCAAGATTCTTTTTTACTACCTTTGTGTTAGCTTTCTTCTTTCGTCAGTGGACTATCTTAGCTGCATTTGCTAGTAGTTATATTTATAAATATATTTATAAATATTATATATTTGGCATGTAAATTTTATAATCTTTGCAGGCAAAAATAACCTATCATTATTGCTCTTGCACATTTTTCAAACTTTAGTAAATGCGTTTTAAGAAGTAAACTTAATGCTCTTAAATAAGCAGTTGGGTGATGTTTCTTTGCTACAACTAAGTTTATGTAATTGTTGATAGTTACATAAAGTTTATTAGTAACTAGCCAAATCAATTTTCACACACTGCAAAGGACTGGTTAGCTGATGCACAACAATGGTGATCCTTCTCAAAACTGGAGTACCAGAAAAAGGTAATCATGAATATACAAGAAAGATGCATGTTGTACTGATATTTTTAATACTTTCAAATTTTTGCATAAGAAGCACTATTTGCTTACACACAGATGAACGTACTCCCCAAAAATCTGTAAATTCTTGGATAAAGGACCTCTAAAAGCATGGATGATAAAATATAATAATTTTTAATGTCATTTTTAAAAATGGTCCCTTTATTTGGTAACTGGACGTGCTTTACCAAAACAAACAAACCAACAAACACATTTAAGTCACCATTTAACTTTTCTTTAATAAATGATACATTCTGTACCTTTGGAAATTTCTGTTGTTTTTAACCCCTGTGCTTTGGTTCCCTTTTTTGTTTTGTTATTTTGTTTTTCCCAGACAATGGAGTCAAGGAGATAGAACCTTATGAAGGTCTGTACATAAAGGAGGGTTTGTTTTGTGCTGACAGCCTTTTTAGGGGTTATGTGAGCAAAAATAAACCCAACTGCAATTGATGTCCCTCCACTGTATAGACCTTTATTACAGTAAAATTACTTTATTTTATGATTCCGGTAAAGTATTTGACTTTTGTTTTACTTGGAAAATATACAAAGGAGTTGAATTTTTTGATTCAATCAAGTAAGAATGCAAAGAATTTAACTTCTTTTAAATCACAAGGTAAAATTTTCTTTTTTAAAAACTTTGCTTTTTAAATAGAATTTGATGTTTTGTGTAAGACTTTAACCAAAGATATCAATTGCAGTCTGTGTTTATGTCATTGAGGATGTACACCTAGTCTAGTTATATTTATCATCATATATTTCATTTTGTATTTATGATGATCTTCCAATTATTAAATTTGGCTTTCTAGAAAAGAAAGTTATTGCATTAGATAGTGATTGTGCCTTGTATTTCCTGCATCATTTTTCATGTTGTAGCAAGACTGTTTATAGTGTAACAAAGTTAAATATGTACAGTTTGATTGTCAATGCTACATTATGACTCAAGAGAAAACATTGAGTCATGATATATGGAGTGTCATACATTTACCAGGACAATAAAAATTCCTCTGCTGATTATAGAATTCTGCAGTTGACTTTGTAACTTTGAAGAATTGTTAACTGTTTTATTTACTGATGAATCTCCAACACATAGAATAATGCCTGGCACATTACAGGCCCTCAATAAATATTTGTTGAATGAATGCATGAAATATTTATTTACAAATTGAAAAGCTACTTCAAATAGTGTAAAAAGTACCATTAAAATAATCTTGTAATTCTATATATTTTTATAGTAAAATTCATATTTGTAACACATTTTTAAGTGCATTGCATTTGAGCAGCAGTACTTTTATTGCCTTACATAACTTAGAACAAGTTGTGATCTTGTTAGTTGTAGCTGAATGATTTATCAAGTCCTATTTTGTGGTCGTTTTTATTTACTATGTACTGTGAACTATAATTGTAAACAACTCAGTGCTATCGGGACTAATGGTCTGTTATACAGCCTGATAAAAAAGATATTAGCATTTCTATAGTTGTCAATTATTTACATAAAAATGGGAGTGTATAATTTTAAAAGTACTTTCCATAAGGAAAGTTCTGTAATACATACAGAATCTTTTGTCTCCTCTCCCCACAATTTTTAAAGATAGAGTTTTGGCATCATTTGTTAGCATATGAAGTCAGAAACATAATTCATGCCATAATTTTTTCTAAATTCAGTTTTAATATCTTCGGTAGCAATAGTCCATTGAGATATGAGTTGTTCCATTCTTTGTAATAATAAATATACCAAAAAAACTGACATTAAAGCTGATATTGAAGGTCAGGGAAGTTTTTCATGGGCTTGTCAACAAACATTCTATTTTCTGTCTGGTTTTGCCCTATAGAATCTATAAAAACCACAGTTTTCCTATAATGTCTCTAATTGTGACTTTTCCATTTTTATAAATAAAAGAGAGGAGAGTCAAAAACCTCTCTTATTCTTTCCAGTATGAAATAAAAGGATTTGGGGAGTTTTGGTTGTTTTGTTTTGCTTAAAAGTGTGAATGATTTTAGCAGTGTTTTCATAAATATTGATATGAAGACTCCAGCAGATACATGATTGTATCTTTTCTTTAGCTTTAAAGGCAATATATAATATCTCTTTTAGAAGTCTTCAACTTCTAACTGAAGTTAAAGGTATAACCCAAAATTGACTATGGATTAATGGTCTAAATCGAAGTATGTTTGGATTATCTCTTAAAAAGTTGTCAGATTTTATAATTTAGTGACACTGTTTTAGAATCAAAGAAATGACATGTTTATTTTCTGATCCTGTTCAATAGCTGAAAAATGAGCAAGTCCTAATTTAATTCCTTTTGACCTGGGATATATTTTGGTCTGTTAATTAATTTAAAACCTTATATATGTTGGTCTTGACAGTGGTACAGTATTGGTCATCTTCTTTTTGTCTGAGAGTCAGAGAAAATAGAAACAATATAATGAAAGTACAATGTACTAAACAACTGTAAGGCATTATTATTTTTAATTTACCCCTAACTTCGATGTACTGGCATTTTATAAAAATAAAAATGAGTTTATAATATTATTTTTTGTTTCTCTAGTAGAAAAGTTATATAGTATTATTTTTCTAATAGTATATCAAGTTTATAGATGAAGTATTTTGCCTGTCTTACAGTTATTACATATTACAAATACTTATGGGCCACAATTTCTTTTATAAATCAATGTTATCATAAAAGGAGACAGTAAGATAATTTATTAACAGTATACTTATGTGCTTCCATAACATGTCAGAAACTCATTAAAAATAATCTATTTTTCTCCTTATTATCATTCATATCATGAATAATTTGAAATTTGTTGTTTTGTTTTACTTAAGAGTAACAGATGTACATATCTGGTCTTATCCTTTTCTTTACTTTTGCATATACAGAAGTTAATGAAGTAACTGGGCATGTGGAAGAGCAGGGGGGAGAAAAGCAGGGTGAAGAGGTCAAGGCAGGTCTGTCTGACTGTGTGTCCAAAATAATCAAATGTTTTAGAAGTATAACTTTTCTATTTCACGTAAGACTTTAGGCTCCAAATTTATAAATACAGAATAAAGAACAGATTGTTCAGTACTAATTTTAAAATAATTACTTAAATTTATTAGTGGAAAGATATTACATGAGCTAGCTAGGTAACTTATCAAGGTATTTAATTTACCCGTTTGAACATTCTCCTTATTGTTTAAATCAAACTGAAATTATAGACAATGCCTCTCACTAAGATTTATACTTATCCTTTACCCCAGCCTTACATTCAGTTCATATATTTACGCAAAAATGTTTTTGGGTACCTACTAAAACACTGTATTTCACTGAGTGTAGGTTCAGTGAAGTCCTAGTCTCTTTTCTCAGCAATTTTGATTTTTTAGAGCTAAATTACAAGTAAATATAGAGAAGAATATAAATTACAAAATTTTAGTTCTTGAAGCTTTTAGAAACTATTATAATTTATCCATGAACTTTTTTCTAAATTAAGAACAATTAACTGTAGCTTCATCTTCAACCCAGCTCAGTATTGCGCTATTTATTGACAATCCTAATTTCTCCCCAAAGAGTCCTCCTTCTAAATGGAATGAAGACACTTCATTTTGGTGTTTTTAAGCCCCTATTATGTTTACATACCATAATTTTTGCCACTTTCTTTGTCAGAATATTTCTGAAAGTATTGTACCCATGAATGGTAGCATGTAGTTTATGTGCCTTTTGTGCTCTCCTTTACCATTGTGTGAAAGCAATGTTATTATGTATATTGTGCATAAGATGTATTTTCATGGATGCATTCTTGCAGTAGTGTTTGTGGTTTAAGACAGAAAACCTCTTAAACTGCAATTGCAAATTTTTTAGTAGCTATTTTTAAAGTCATAAAGGTGAGAAAAATCATCAGAGTACATCTGGTAATGAAAACATAGGCAAGTTTAGACGCATATTTATATCAATAAGAAAGTATAACTATCTCTGTTCTGAACCTATCATGTACTAACTACTAGAATGTCACACATCTTCCATTTTCCTGAAGTGCTATAGGAATAACATTTTTAAGGAATACTGTAAGAATGAATTTCATTTAATTTAGCTGTGTAGTTAATGTTTCCCTGCTTGCCCATTCCTATGTATCTGAAACTAGTCCATACGAATACCGAAAGGCTTTCATACTGTTCACGAATTGGCTTTTGCAGTAAAGTCATTGTTTAGTATATCATTAGTTTGGGGACTTCAGCAGTAATTAATATCACTTTTATTTATTTTTAACTTTATTAAGATAAAGAAGCCCATTTATTGAGCCAGTTTGTCGCCTATGCTTAATTCTCAAAATGAAATTGGTAAATTACATTAGTTCTTAGAATAAAACCGTAACTACAATCTTCCTAACTTATTATAAAATGACTCATTATTCCTCATTTTATTTTTGTTTTTATTACTTTTCTTATGGGCTAGGAAGGGTATACTTTACTCTTCTGTTCATTAATGTGAGGTGTCATGTTAGTGCATGGATTTGTTTCTCTGGTGTGTGATATCATCTTTTGTGGTGTGCTTGGTTTTTATTTGGGTTGTTAATGACCTTAATTATTAATCACTGTTGTCTGTTTTCAATGTTATAAAGACAATGAGGGAGAAGCACCAAGCCCACCTAATAATGGGAAAAAAGGCAAGTCTAATATGAGGTTAAGAGTGCCTTTCTATATATTAGACACTGTTTTGATATTTGTAATGTGCATGAATATGCTTTCTTAAATAAGTATAAATACAAGTATAGTCCCAATTTAAGTTATCCAGTATTTAAAGTGTATGATCTTTTTAAAATACATTTCTGAATACAAAATTTGTTTCTGAAGTACTTACCTTATTATTGGATCCTGTTACAACCCTATTCTACTGAAATGTATGGCATTAAAAAGTTTTGCTTTGTTGGTCATAATAAGGAGTAAGATTCTGAAGATAGTTATGGTCATGATATTATGCATTTAGAAAAACACAACGTGCATATTTTTCGACCCAGAAATTATTTTAAAATTGAACTATTTAAAAATATTTTAAAGTAGAAATCAACTTAATTATGAGTTCAACAGTATTAAACAAACATTTGTGATATTTGCAGATTTTTCACAGTACTAAAACTAATATTTGCAGTTTTATACATTATTATATTGCCTAGGCAGGTAAAAAAGGTGATTGATTTTAATACTTATATTTAGTTTTTCCTATAATTATAAGTGACAATTCTGTCATCCCCCGCAACTAAGTTCTGTCAAAAACAGTAGGACTGATTTTAAAGCCAGCTAAAGTTACATTACATAAAATGCCTATTGTATGCATTTTGACCTAACTTTTTTTTCAAAAAGATTGAAGCTCTTTATAAAACAAGAAACAAAAAACAGTAGGACTGTATATGTTTTGCAGTAATTGATAATCAAATGTAGCTACACATGTTGATTTAGAATGTCAGCATTTTAAAGTGGTTACATCAAAAAAAATCAGCCTTCTAAAATATCTTTTTTAAATTTTTTAATTTTTAAAAAAATTATTTATTTATTTATTTATGGCTGTGTTGGGTCTTCGTTTTTCTGTGCGAGGGCTTTGTCTAGTTGTGGCAAGCAGGGGCCACTCTTCATCGCTGTGCGCGGGCCTCTAACTATGGTGGCCTCTCTTGTTGCGGAGCACAGGCTCCAGACGCGCAGGCTCAGTAATTGTGGCTCACGGGCCCAATTGCTCCGTGGCATGTGGGATTTTCCCAGACCAGGGCTCGAACCCGTGTCCCCTGCATTGGCAGGCAGATTCTCAACCACTGCGCCACCAGGGGAGCCCCTAAAATATCTTTTTATCCTAACAATTTCCCTTGTTATTGAGCCAAATTAAGAAATGCATAGTGTTGTGCTTCAGTAATTTAGTTGAAATGTCCTTTAGTTTTCAATATACTCTTTCTTCCCTGTCTTCATCTTTTATAAATAATGTCTACAATGTCACATTTAAGATCGATTTAGCACTAAAATAATTTTATAATTCTTCTTACTTTGGAGTGTTAATTATTCATTAATACTTCTCCAAGCATAAAATTCTTAAAATATACTAGGTTATTATGAAAAGGTGAAAATAGTATAGCAAAATAAATCAAGTATTGTAATTAATGAATATTCTCCATAAAAAAAACATAAAAATTTAACTGAGGTCCCTATGTCTATTTACATATTTGTCATTTTTATCTATTTCTTGACCTCCATGAGTGAAATAGGAAGATTTTGATTAGGGTGACACAATACCATTTCTTTTTTAAAAAAGATCAGTTTGATTGTTACACTGTGAATAACCTGAAAGAATTAAGATCAGAAACAAGGAGAGCTATTAGGAGGCATTCCCAATAACCCAGGAAAGAGGTGATGGTGACTTAGACCAGAATGATAGGAGTAGTTGGATTCTGGATAGATATTAAAGGTAGAACCAACAGGATTAACTGACAGGGTAGGAGAGATCCCATGATAAAGTCCATGTTTTGGGCCTCAGTAATTGGGAAAATATGGAGTTTCTATTAATAGATTTGGTGGGAATATCAGGTGCTCAGGTTTGGATATAAGTTAGAGATGCTGTTAGACATGTAGGATAGGATGTCAAACAGGCAGTTTGAAATATGTTCTGGATTTCAGGTTAGAGATTTGGACTGTAGTTATAGGTTTAGGATTCATCCTTACAAAGAGAGACTTAAAACCATGAGCCCGATTGATATCACTGAGAGAACAAGTGTACGTAGCTAAAAGAAGAGGTCCAAGGACTATGAACTGAACTATTCTAACATTTAGAAGTTGAAAAAATGAAGCAGGAAGAGACTGAGGAGCATCAAGAATAGGAGGAGAGGGCTTCCCTGGTGGCGCAGTGGTTGCGCGTCCGCCTGCCGATGCAGGGGAACCGGGTTCGCGCCCCGGTCTGGGAGGATCCCGCATGCCGCGGAGCGGCTGGCGCCGCCTGCGCGCCCCAACGGGAGAGGCCACACCCAACAGAGGGAGGCCCGCAAACCAAAAAAAAAAAAAAAAAAAGAATAGGAGGAGAGGTAGTGGGGAAACCATGGATTATAGTGTCTCTGAATAGAAATAAAGAAAGTACTTGAAGCAGAAGAGAATTATCAAGACTGTGAAATGATCACTAGATTTAGCAAATAGGAAGTCATTGTGTTAACCTTTATTAAGAGTAGTTTTGGTGGAGTTGTAGGGGGTAAAAGGCCAATTACAGTGGATTTGGAAGAGGAGGGAAATGGAGATGGTATAGGCACCTTTTAAAGAGTTTGGCTGTAAAGGGAAGAAAGGAAATAGAAATCTAGACTAAGAGGAGAGGTCAGGGGAACGAGAATACATGAAAGATATATGGGAAACTTTATGTTCATTCTCTGACTTCTAAATCGAGATCTGCCAGTTTGTTCTATAGAGCCATCTGGCCCCAAGCCATCTGCCTATAGTTTGCCAAGACATTTATCAGTGTTCTGTAGCTTTGCTCCTAGATTTAGAATCAAGACTTAGATTTGGAAGGAACCTTATAAATCTTTTAATAAAACAGCTTTTCTTTACTGATAAAGGAGTAGAATTCTAGAGGACAATTAGCTTTCTTCAGTCCACATAGGAGCAGACCTCTAGTCTTGACTCCCAATCTTGTGCATTTATATACCATGCCTTTTCAGATGAATGGCATTCTCCTTGCATGTGTTTCAACCATTTGTTTTATTTTAGATATTAGTTAACAGTTTAGCTCAATTCAACCGATAGCTGCTATTTTTAGTTTGTTGTACTAGGTAGTCATTGAGGATGCGATGATCAATAAGATATATTTCCTGCTTTGGGGAGCTCCCAAGGGAAAAGTAAAACAGTAATAATATAATGATAACAAATGAAACATAGTTGGTAAAATTATTTTATAACATGTCACTTACATAGAGTCTCTTAAGATTGTGATACATATAGAGGAAGTAAGTTTTGAGGTGTTATGGGCATTTTTTCAGCCCCAAATATTTCTCCCACTACTTGTGATAGTACTTAGTATTCTGATATTCTTTAATGGCTTAATTATTTTAATAATATAAAGCGTAGGCTTTCCAGAACACTGAAATGTAAATATTCCTTAGGGACTGACCCGAGTTATTATTACACACAAATTTCATAGGAAGCAAGTTAGAGCCTGTGAATGGAGAAAGTCAGGTGTAGGGAGAGAGATGCTGGAAAATGTGGAAGAGCACTGGGTACCTTGGGAGGGTGATAATGATAAAATCTGCCTTGAACTAGCCCCTGTCTACTCTAAATAACATTCCTTGCTATGTAGATATGCTATAAATTAACTTTCTTAAATAATTTGGTATATTTAAATTGCTTATAACAATACTTGTCACATAATAAGTACTATTATTTCTTGCCATAGTTTTGCATTGTCAGCACAGAATCTGAAAACTTTGGATTTAAAGTGAAACTAAACCTGATTATGATCATCACTCTGAACCAATTATTCAATGCATATTATTTAGTAGTTTTGAGGCAAATAGTAACCTTGATGCTATTCGTGATCACATAGCTTGCATTAGAAACAGTACAAGGAGGAAAGAAATCAACTGGATTGCAGCATGAATTGTTGCATATTGCCCAACATTTGTATGTTTCAATCCACATGTAAAACTCAACATGCAAATATTTAGCATAAGTCAAAATTGTTTAAACCATTTGGACTTTTCATAATGTTTAGAGAACTCCATTAGAAGTTAATAAATTGCATCTTAAACTCAGTTCTACTACTGAGCATATGTTCTCTGGCAAAGCTTTTAATTTCTCTGAACCTCAGTTATCTCTTCTGTATAATAAACTGTCCTGCAAGGATTTTTAACAGAAGCTAAGTGTTTTGGAGACGTGGCTAATAAATTGTAAAGTCTCGAATCATTTTGTTTTTAATTTATTGCTTATGTTGTTATTGTTGTTTGTTTTGTTTTGTTTTGGAAACTTAACAGATATAACCTACTATTGTCTGTTAGTGAGCCATTTGCTGTGGGATTATAAACTAAACCCTAATATACTGCCTTCACAAGTCAAGTCCCTAAAGATATACAATGAGATGAAAGGAAAAATATTTTGTTCCTTTGATTCTCAGTGTATAGTTGCCTACATTATTTCATATATAGATAACCTTATAAATAGGAAAGAAAGGAAGAGAGGAGGGAAGGATGGGAAGAAGAGGGGGAAAAATACAGGTTACAAAGGAACCAAAAATAATAAAATAATTTTGACAGTCTTTATAATGGATGCTTGCTTCTGTAAGCATTCAAGGAATTGGATAGCATTTAGGGTAACAGGGTGTGGACAGGTTTTGTTTTGCTGCCTCTCTGTATTCTCATGAATGCTTCTAGAGTGAGGATAATACCAATACCATGTCTTAATTTCCAAATTTGACATCCAAATTTGATATCTAGATAGGAATGGATTTTATAGTGGCATTGGTAGATATTTCCTAAGTACAGCATTCCCTGCCAACTTAGATAAATGACAATTTGACAAAAATTAAAATGGGAGAGATTCAGGGATACTTTAAAATAGCAAGGAAGTTATCATATATTTTATTCAATTACATCTGTTTTATGGAATAATAACTTGGTGACAATGAACACGATGGATTTGAAAGAGAAGAGACTGAGGACATATGACTATTTAGGTTATTTCAGTAGTCAATTATATGATGGACTCTATCACTTAACTTGTAAACAAGTATTTTCTAATTTCTTTTCCTAATCTTTCCTTTCCTTCCTGGAGACCATTCCTCCTTATTTTTCTTTTCTTCCCCTTTTGCTCATTTTATTTCTTCTAGACTTCCAAAGCCTCAATTGACTAATCAGATTTAGGAGAGAACCCCTTCCACCTCAAACATTTCTGCAAACTTCAGCCATTTTTCAAAACATGTCATTGTGGCTTCCTAAATACAAACCTAAGGCCATCTTCTGTTTGTTGAAAATAACATAATCTTAGGAAGGTGATATGGTACTACAGAAAGAGCACAGGTTTTGGAACCTTGGCTCAGGGCCTGCCTTTTCTAGGGAACAACTTTGTGACTCTAGGCCCTTAACCCAAGTTAGTTCATCTGAGAACAGGAAATCTTAGCATATCTCTTTTATTCCCAATAAGCTATTTTGAGAATCAAATGAGATAACGCATGTGAAATTGTTTGTGAACCAAGATACCTATTTAGTTCTTACCCTTATTAATCAGCTCTTTGTTTTCTTACCTGTAGAAACCACCTGATAGAAGGTCCTTTCTTTGTTTTATAGGATCAAATATGATGCTGTATGTGAAAGCACATTGAAACACATAGTATTATACAAGTATAATCTTTTAATATAGGAATTTGTGCTCTTTAAATTGTTGTCTTGATATAGGATTGGCTACATGGTGTGATGAAAACTAGCTGGAATATAGTTAGTTTGTAGAAATGTTGGTTTTTTAAATATCACTTAACCTTATAGTTAAGTCTTCATGAGTAAATTGTTTCTTCAAATTATCTAATAGTTATTAAATCAATTTTTAAGCTTCCCTATCTACAACTTAAATTCACAACTGACTATTTACTTGATGCAATTATCCCCCTAGAAGAAAATGTTTTCTGTACTTGAATGGATTTCTAGTTTGCATCTGAGCAATGTGACGTATTCTTTCAAAGTCATACTTACAATTAAATTACATTATGCATTTTTCACCTTTACTCTTTGGTAGTAGATGTACAATATCATGGGCTACACTTTGTACTTAAATTTTAATTTTAAGATCTTTATTATTTAACATTAAGAAGACTTTTATTTTTTAAATTACCATAATAGTCCTTTAATAGAAAAGACTATCTTTAAGGTGCTGCATACTTAGAGCTTTTTTGCTATTTTTTCTTTAATGTGACTAAAACACTTTTCAAACAATTTGAGCATTTTCCTGACATAAAACTAGTTTGCTTTTAATTACATTAAATATTTCATTTTAATTATATGACCTATAAATTCAAATAGGGCTAGGTATGAGCTGTTCTTAGCATTGTTTTTGGGGTGATGAATTAATGAGTTGGTAGTCAGTTCTGTTCTTTTTATGACTTTAATTCTGTTTTAAAATAGACACTTGGGTTTCAACATAGGATTTGACAATAGACACATTTAGAACTTCTGGAAAATCTTCTAGACTCAGTGTCTTAATTTTACCATCTCTGGTATAGGTTCTCTCCCACAAAACCTGACTAATCAGTGATAAGAAGCCAGAGCAACTCTAATTTTAGAGCTGGAAATGACCTTAGAAATTTCCAGACCAGCTTTCTTACCTCAAATGTAACAGATAAGAGGGGCTGTGACATTTGTCTAAGGTTATACCGCTAGTTAATGGCAGAAATGTTCCTAAAAGCCTCCTCAGCCCAGTAATGTATCTGTTACCTCCTTTACGTCACTGATAGCCTTGATCTAGGTCTTCTTTCATTGTTATATTGCCTGCTATTTATAAATGGATGGTTATGAGTTTTTTGTTGTTGTTGTTACTGCCATATAATAGATTTTCTTCAACTAAAATGTTTGTCAATTCAGAGAAAGTGTTTAAAAATTAACCCTATTATATGTTAAGGTATTTTGCTCCACACTTCAGAAAATGCTGTCTACAGGTATATAGAAAGGCTGAACCATTTTCAAAACAAGCCATTTCTACTTCTGTACACTCAATTTTACTTCAGAAGGTAGCGTGTCCTTCTTTTTTGGAACATCACAAACTTTATCAAATGGTGATAGGTGAAACAACTTTTTAAATGACAAATGTAGAGAATTTTAGAAAATTTTATTTTAGGAACAACCCTTTATTGCTTGTGAAATCTTAAATATTATATATTGATAGATAACCCAAAGTGCAGGTTATTCAAAATCAAGAAATAATGTATTATAAATGAATTTATTATTTTCCTCAACATGGGGAAATTAGTCTGTTGTTTTTGTGTTACTACAGGTTAACTTTAAGGAGCAGATGATTCCTTTGTTCTTTTAGCTAAAGAGGGCTGAACTAGTCTTGGAATTTGCCAGAAGATTTGTATATTCTTTAAAGGTTTTAAGATTTTTCTTTCCACTAGCAGTTGATTCAGATATAGCATCTTTATCTGGATAGTTTACCACTTGGGAAAACTATATTGCATCTTTATCAGATTATTTACCATTTAGGAAATCAGGGGGTCAGCTACACACCAAAGTGTAAATTTAACTCCCAAAGCAAGAAGTTTGTTTCCTTGCAGTAACTGATTTATGTTGGACCAGAACAAATGTTCTTTATTAATAACATTTATTTCAGGCCTAGGAACAGGAAAACCCTTACACTTAATGCCGTCATTTCTAGCAGTTTAAGTAATCAAAGTGGTGTATCCAAAATCATCCATATTTGATGTTGCAGTATAGCATATTTTTTCATTTTTGATAGTGATTTTTATCTTCCTATTTATGTTTTGCTTAGCTTAATATTATAAAATAGGGTAGTATTTCACTATTTATGGCCAGAGGTGAATAAGTACCAGAGAATTGTTTATGGCATGGTGAAACTTCCTGGGGATTAAAATGTACATAAATAACTGTCTACTTGACTCACTGCTTTAGAAACATGTGATTAAAAAGAAAAGCAAGTGTATACTTAAGTGTTTATGAATGCTACTATGAGATTAAGATCAAATGGTGACAAGTGAATTTTTTGATACATGACCTGCAAGAACCTACATGATCTGTACTCCCTCCACTTTCCATTCCATTACCTCTTTAACCTCGTCTTCTATGACTTTCCCTTTTGTTCACTCTGCTCCAGCCACAGAGACCTTCGTGCTTTCGTAGAACATGTCAGACATGCTCCCACCTCAGGACATTTGCATGTGCTGTTCTTCTACCTGTAATGCCCTCCCTAAATAACCATAGGGTAACTCCCTTACTTCCTTAAGTTCTTCACTCAAAACCTTCCTTCTTAATGAGGATTTCCATGACTAGTCTATACAAATTTTCATCACACCCTGCACATTTTATTTACTTCTTACCTACTTCATGTTTGTCTTCTTAGTACTTATCAATATCTGTCACAAAATATTTTACTCATTTATCTTGTTTATAATTTATTTCTCCCACTAGAATATAAACTTTATGAGAGCATAGGTTTTTGACTTTTTTTTTTTTTTTTTTTTTTTGCTGTTGTATCCCCAGTGCCTAGACATGCCTGGGTTATAGTAGGTGCTGAATATGTATTTGTTGAATGAATGAATATTATATTATGCTACAGGTAACTCCAAATGATTTTAGATAAGCCAGGTAACTCATATTCAGTGATACCAAACTGTTACTAATTTTTATTGAAATAATATCCTATAGCACATACATTTTTCTGTTGTTTAATGAAAGTACTAAATATGGTAGTAAAATAAATAGCCATCTTATCTTATCATATATTAAAATGTTAGGGATTTTCTCTTGATATATATGAAATTCTCTGCATTTTAGTTCCATATAAACATTTCATTTCACCACATTAAAATATGTTTAGCAAAATGTTTATTTCTAAAATAAAATTATTTAATATCAACTAAGAAGAAAACTTTATTTGACAAATCATTTAAATCATCATTTTCTTCATACCTTCAAAAATTCTTTTATTGAAAATAGATTTTAGAATTTCCTGGAAGTAAACTTAAATGCTTTGGATTTTGAAATCTATAAAACAATTTTAAGTGTCACATTTCTATATTTAAAACATTAGCTACGTACTACTGAAAGTTTATGGGAGAATTTAGGGGAAAAAAATTAAAAAATAATTGGATCCCTGAAGTAATTTTAGGTTCTTATTGCACAAATTATCTAATGTTTCTGACAAACTCTGATTATTTTTTTTGATTTATACTAGAAGTTACATGGGAAGACCAGCAGAAAAAGGTGAATGGTACATTAAGTGATGACAAACCATTGCCGAAAAAGAAAGACCAATCTGAGCCAGGTTTGTCAGGATTTGGAAAGCCCCTGAAAGCATGAGGCGATAAGCATTGCATTTCATGCTTTTTAAATATGTGTGTGCTTGTTGTACCTCATTTTTCTCACTTTGGTGTGAACTTTAGACTGTGTAGAGTCTGTTTAGATTAGAGTGGTGAGAACTTTATTTCAAGATTTGTTTAGAAAACTACACATATTTTTGGGAAAATAACAATTATTTTATTATTAAGATTATTTCTTTAGGAAAAAAATGACTCACTTAAGCACAAATGATAACTTAACTTATATATTTGGTTATTTTGATCCAAATTAAACTACCCTCATGAGAGGTGCTTACGTCCCTAAAGAAGTACTATAGAAAGCTCAATATATATATTTTTAAAGTTTGTCTTCGTAAGCTATTCCTTATTTTTAATTGCAAATGCTATCGAGATATTTTACCAATTGGTAATGATTTATTTACAAATTCTGGAGCTAAAAATATTACAACAAAACCAAGATGTAATGATAGCATAGTATTCTAATTCAATAAAGAGCCTCTTCAAACCATTAATTCTACCAGTAAGTTGAAATGAAGTGATTTTATTTTCTCTCTCTTGCTTCTCTTTTTTGGGGAGATAAGATTAATTAAGCAGAGGACAAAAACTTGAACCAGGAGTAAAAAGAAGAGAAGCAAAATGCAGAGATAACCAATCAGCTGAATAATCAGTACTACTTTTAATCAGTAATTGGATGAGAGTACAATGAAAATTTCATTCAAAATTTTAGAATACAGATGGATTTTTTTTATAACACTATCATCATTAAATGGCTGAGTCTATAGTAACAGGGTTAATGTCTTTTTATGTGGTAACTTGGTTCATGTTAACTCTCTGAAACATATAGTTCAAAATATGTCAATATATAAATTAAACTGATTTATTAACAAGTATTCATTGCTATCCTGTAGTATGCCAGGCATTATGGTAGGCACTGAGTTACTGCGGTAGACAAGAACGATGCCGCAATTGCCCTCACAGAGCTTACATTCTGGCAAAAATATGTAAGTTGAAAATAATTATAACTAAAGATTTAGTTATTATAATTGTGATAGTGCTATTAAGGAGAATAGGATGTTCTGAGAAAAAGTATTATGTTACATAAGTCTGGAGAGCAAGGAAAAATGCCATAGTGCAAATGGCTTAATCTGTGAATTCTCTTTTAGTGAAACAGTTAAATACTGAAAATAAAAAAATAAATAAATAAACTGGGATTCACATTGCAAATTTAAATATATTCATGCAGTTGTAAGAAAAATATCTTACATTTTTTTTCAGATCTTCAATTAAGAATTGCTTAGCTTATTTGGAAAATAATAATTAGCTTAATATATTTCAGAGGATTTAAAAAAGTAAACAAAGTATAAAATGGGTTTTATGTTATGATTTATACAACAAAAACTATTACTCTCAAAGTGTCTCCTTGCTGTGTTGTGTGATGTAGGTTATCCTTGGTCATAAATTATTATTTATTTGTCTTGTTTGCCATCATTTCTGATTACATGAATATGTTTGTGGCCATATATATCTATGGTAAATAAATTACATTGACTATTAAAATCATGAAAGATTGCAGTATTTGGCTAAACATATTTTTAAATCTCACAAACAAAATTTTTAAAAATTTCCTTTAGATATTATTAATTTGTGTATTCTCATATATTGCATGTATTTTTTCTCACTTAAGCCTTCTAACTGAGTATAAACTATGTGAGCAGTGGAGGAAAATTAATGTAGAGTGCCTTAATGTCATGGTTTAAATTGCTTATAGATTTTCAATCTTGGCAGTTATGCATTTTCCTATATACTGGGAAATTCCTGGAAATTCAAATCCTAAATGTCGTGAGTAAGTATGCAATATGCTAAGGCCATATGCTGTGTTAAATTTTAGTGTTCATAAATATTTTTATTTGTTTGTTTCTAAAAGTGAGGTAGGATATGTTGAGAATATTTTTAATTATTGAAACTTTGGAGTGATAGAATGGGAGGAAAATAGTAGGATATCAGGTGGGGCTAATTGCATTTCAATAACATGTTTATGAGCCTGGGCTTTACAGAAAACATGTTTGGATTTATTCTTTGTTTTATATTTAGATACATCTACCATATTAATAATTTAGTAATTGTAATCAGGGTTTAATACATAATTTTTATTCACTAAAATCTAAGAGATCATCTTCCATTAATAGTCAAGGATTCTTCATCAGAGGATTATTGTAGTAAACATGTGGCATTAGAAAAAGTTTGTAAGGACTCGAACCCAAACCCAAGATGCAAAGTTAGATATGTATCAATAGCATATATCGTTATCTTTTCCTTTTGCTGTTTTATGAAAATCTATGCAAGAACAATACCTTGGAATTCTGCCATTTTAAGGATGTATACTAACAATTAAAGCATCACTTGAAATTTTTATTTTAAATATAAGACTATGGAACTGGAGGACTAAATGGCATTATATAGACTAGAAAATGGGTTAACAAATACTTAGATGAACTTTAAGTAATATGCATTAGTATCTGTTTCTTTTAAGAAAAATACATCTCTGAACTAGGTTGTTCTGAGATAATTATGAGCAAAATGGGTGATTTTTTTTCCCAGTATTTCTAACTTAACTGACAGCAATGTAGATGAAAATCCCTGGGAAAGATAATGATGTTTATCATATTAGTATTTTTGATGTGATCATAAAATATAAGAATTCTACAAATGATTTTAAAACCCAGATTTTATGGATGATGTTCAGAGTAAATCACTAAATGTCTTCCTCATTTAGAATGTGGATTAGATTTTGTTTAGGCTGTAAAGTTAACAAAACATTCTTAATGCAAATCAAGGACATATGAGCATGGAAAATCTGTTGTTTATTTTCTCAATGAGCAATCTGATTCTAGGTGAGAATACTATGGCCTACAGTAATGCAGTGTTATTAAACATTGAAAACAAAGTTTAATCTGTTGAAATTTATTTTTTTCGCTTTGTGAGTTTATCTGTTCTTCTAGTAATTAGGACAGTATCTGGGAAAAGAGCATATTTTTACATAAAATATTTTATCTCATATTTTACTTAAACTCAAAAGTAGTGTGTTGAGAAAGCTAACTTCAGTTAGACTAAATGAATGTTTTAGAAATGATATAGTTTCTCAGTTTCTCCAAAATAAAAAAGTCTTGGACTTAAATAGTTCAGAATCTACTTTGAGATGTAATTATAAATGATTTCTGATATGTTTGATGATTACTTGATACTATTCATAAAAAGATTGCCCACCTTGATTTGTCATTTTCTAAGTAGAAGGTATGCTATATCTAGGAAAATCTAGGATTGACTTAGCTGCTTTTTCTCTAATTATCCTGAATCATGACAGTGCTACTTACCTTGCTGTATCTTATCTGGAATATAAATCCTTGTGTTTTTCTGGAAAAGTGAGGGCAATGAAACACTTTGCTGGGTTACTGTATGATTATACAGTATTTTGGAAATTGAAAATACTCAAAGTAACAAGTTGTGTTTTACTACGTGCTTTTGTGTGCATAAGCCCCTAGTTTTGGCATTGTTATGATTTAATGTATTAACCTTTAATTTTTTCCAACATGGACATTTCCATATTGTATTCTTTATGGATTTGTAACTATGGTGAAGGTAGGGATTTTCTTTTACTTAGTTCAACCTTTGGAATTATGCTTTATAAAATTTATCATCAGGAAAAGTAAATATTCAAAGGTGTATTTTGTGGGTGAATTTTATATTTAAATTTTTTCTTGACTATTTTGGTGTTATGAACTTTTGCTTCCTTTCATTATTGAATAATTTGACATTTTTTTAAAGTAGAAGCAATTTTTTTCAGCCTAACTCAATATTCTAATTTAGTCTTCAAATTAGATGCTAGTCTAATTCATCTAATCTGGTAAAAATAATCGAGGTTGTGTTCTTGGTCCATATTAGCAGGTTGGTAATTTCTGATTATTTCTGGATTGTTGTAGAATGAATGTACTTTATTTTTGGCAGAAAAAAGTGACGTAAAACAAACTAAGTAAATATCTTATAGAACACAAGTCAACTGACGGAATTTTGGAATTAAATACTACTAACACCCTCAGATGTAAATACAGCATTGTTTGTTAACAAGGATGTTCTCCTGGAATAAAGTGAGATTTCATGATTTATGAATTTAGTTGCTCATTTAAAGTTAGTTCAGTTTCCTCTAAACATACAGATAAGTTTATAAGGCCAAGCCTGTACTTAAGTGACTTTCTTTTTTATGATATAGCATCCTGTAGTTTGAAAATCAATTATTTTAAACACCCTCAATAAATACTCTAAGTATGTTTTTCTTCTGCATTTAAAATTGCATTACATGTCAGACTCCAAGGATAGAATCAGAAAATAAACTGGCACAGCTAGAACTAGGAAACAAAACATTTAAAAAAGAAACATTTTTGTTAGCTTTAAAAATAGCTTAATATTTTAAAAGATTGTACTTTGCTTATTTCAATAGGTAGGTAGATGCTTTTGTAAATATTCAATAATTTTATGGTTGTTGGAAAAATTATGGAAAGTAATAATTAGTTTAGAAAATAAATTCAAATAACTTAGATTGAGGAATTTTTCAACAAGATTTTTGTCACAGTGGAGAAGTTTTAGTTTGAAATCTGTAAACTTTGGTAAATATTTTGTTTTTATGTTCTAGGTCTGTCCTGATCTTTGTATCATTGAGACGCCTACTAAGTAGATGCTTTTTTAGGCTTTATTTTGAAAGGTACCTTGCCTTCCCTCAAAGGAAACATTCTAAGGCTCCTGTGACCTTAAAAAGCCCTCATAATTATGATTAACTTTTAATTATGTGCAAGTTCTAATATACGCTTAAAGTCTTGAGGCATCTCTTTCATTGTCTGGAATCTTTCTAAGAGAATACTTCCTTCTATACAATATATATTGATATTTACTCAAGTACAGTTAAATCTGATAATAGAACCAATATTATTATGTCTGTTGTTAGTCAGCAGATTTTCAAATAGATATCATATAACCTTGTTAAAAACTGCATTTATGCATAAACAGGCCTCATGTCTATGCCTTTTTAAATTCATTACAGATTATTATTTCTGTTTGAACTTGAGATGTGTTCATTTGAAATATAATGGTAGTTAATATACTATATTGGTAAGGAAAATTTTGGTTTGCACAAAATTTTACATAAAAGCTAATATTATATTCATCCTCATAAACTTACTTTACACCATATAACTTAATGAAAATGAGTATTTTATTATATATCTGTTTATCTTCAGTAGATTTTTATAACTTGAAGGACAAATACAGACAGGTTTATTGTGTGTGTGTGTGTATATATATATATATAATTATTATTATTTCTACTTTGCTTGATTAAGGACCATTCTTTTTACAGTTTGCACACTGATGGTACTTTAAATTTAAAAATATTTTTCCAAAATAATTACCATAAATGATATTTATGAGTTATTCATTATATTTTATTAATGTCTTTCAGTGTAGTATATGAAAATATTTTATTTCTCTTTTGTTAGCTCACGTGATGTAATGAACCTCCCTCAAATACTGTACACTCTTATTACAAAGTTTTTATATTTTCTAAATCTGAAACTAAGATCCAGCCATAGTTGTGACAGTAATAGACACCTAAGAGAGGGTATACTTTTACTATCTTTAATCACTCTAACTGGTTATTGGTTAAATGAAGTGTTGGAAAGATTTCTCATTAGAACTGCCATTAACAGCACTGAAAGTAGAATGTTTGACTGTGGCAAAGTAATGATTAAAGGAAAATTAGGGAGATCGGAAGAGTGAAGGGGATACTCTTGCCTCCTTCAAGGTTCACTGAAATCTGCAATTCATTACAATAATATATATGAAATAAATTTTTATAGTTTATTGCCATTTAAATAAGACCTAGCTATTTAAAGGGTATAGTTTCTCTTTTTAAGTGTGGCTAGTTTAATACAAATAGTATATATTAAAAACTGTAACCACGAAGACGAAAAGAAAGTCAAAAATTTTTTAAATATATTTGGTATAATTGAAAGTTATACATTGAAGTTTTATGATTTAAATTAGTATTCTACCTGCTAATTAAAGTTAAGTGATTTTTTATGTAAGATTAATTATGATCTATTTATTAATGGATCATATTCACATAAGTGATGGAAAAATGATTTAATGGGCACTTTCAGTTAATAGTGAGATCCTGGTCAAAATCTTTCATTTTCATCCTTTTCTAAAATATAAATTTTGTATTATTTTCTAAAAACAATTAAATTGTTGGTGCTAAGTTACATATTCCTCACAAGAGTAAAAAGTATTGGTAAATTACTAGCATAGTTGTACCATGTACCTCTTTTTTAAAAGGTTCTAATTACTACTATGTAATAAAATGTCCACTTCAGGTATCAACATAAAAAGATTTTTTTCCCTTACTAGACTTTTTATTTCACATGTTTTTATTGGGTCATATAGCATCTAGTAGAAAGAAATTTGACCTGGTAATCAGGAGACCTCTGTTCTATTTCTGGTTCTGCCACTGAACTTGTTTTATGACCTTGGGTAAGTCACTTGAACTCTATGTGCTTCAGTTATTCTCTATAATAAATTAATAAATGGGTTGGAAAGAAATTTGAATGTTTTGAATCCATACAACATGAAACATATTGCCTCAATGCCGTTATAAAATAGTCAAGATACAGGAAAATACTAGGTAGTGAAAGGATATTTATTTATGTTGTTTTTATGTTTTCTGCAAAAAAATAAAATGTTTTCTTAGAGGTAGAATATACGTAAGCAGTTATTTCATCCAATTCATACCAACTTCAATTTAGCATGTGTGGAAACTTCGTTAGTAGTGTGGTAAATATGTATATAGGGAAGTTTTGCCTATGAAAAATAATGCAAAATATGATACAGTTCAGCATTAACCTATGATATTAATATATCTCAGATTTTTCTATTTTATCTTCTTTGAGAAATGGGTGGACTGGGGATGCAAAAGAAAATATGGCATATAGCATGTTAATGTAGGAGCACACTTCAGGAGGATAATACTTTTCTAGTGGTCGATCCTATTGGCAAAGTCTAGTCTGTAATATAATCGTGATGAGATTTACTGTCTAATTTTGAACAGGTCAAAGGTGTGCTCACATAATAATCAAAATGACATTGTTAAGTTTCAAAATGTGTCATTTTTTTTTTCAGTTCTCTGTAATACATACTAGGATTTCTCTTTTCTCTTAGAAAAAATGTTTTGGATATCTCAGCCCTTCTTTCCTAGTGGAAAATTTTCATTTTCTCACTATTCAGAGAAAGAGATAAATTTGTTATTGGAAAGATTTCTCTCAAGAGTTATCATTTCAATATATCAATATTCCAAATATATTTTGGTATAACATGTTTTTCTATAAATCGCTCAGAAACTATGATACAAGTATTGCAGAAATGAATGTGGTGTTTTGAATTAAGAACTTTGTAATACCTAATTTGAAGCCAAGGAGGTAATTAAAATAGGACATTTTGGTCTTGTGTTATATTGTTTATCTGTATCAGTTATACTAATACTAACTCATTAATATCTTTTGGAAAAAAGTTTTCTTAGAATGCTCAGTTTAGCAGACCTTTCCTGCTTAATCACTGTATAAAATGTCTTCTGAAGTTCTCCACTACCAATGGGTAAAGAAGTGTTTCCAAAATATGTGTTGTATCTGTTATAGTAGATGTTGGACTTGGATGGGCAAATTTAAATGGAAACATCAATGATCTGTTATGTGGTGTCTGTAAGAATTTTCTGAATAAGTAAGCCTCATAGGGAATATGATCAAAGAAAATTTGTCTAAATTGAAGATTAACTTGAATCTTTAATATTTAAATAAAACCATATATTTCAGCTACTCTTTTTTATAATGAGTTTTATTATATTTGTTACTCTCTAGAATATTTTTATAATAATATTTTGCTGTACTGAAGTAACTCAATGAATTATTGGCCTAACTTGGTCATACTTATTTTCACGTATGTACTCATCAATTTAGGAAACTTAAAAGGCACAGAAGTCTGCTCAAGCTATTTTTATTGCTCTTTTTAAGATGATTCAATTAAGTTCTTTCCTTTCAATGATAAGTAAAAATTCTAAAAGCATTTTCACAGATCTTAAATGGACTCAGTAATGTCTTAAACAATATGGTCATACAAGTAATGTTGTTTTTACTAATGGTATCTTTCTTCAGCATCACTGTTCAGGATTGGCTATGCATAAATAATTGTATACTTTTGAATCCTCTTTATTTCTACACTAACTTTGTTTTTCTGATCCTGCTAACCCATAGTGGCTTAACCAGTTCACCATCAGTTCTTCCATATTTTTTTCTTTTAATATGGTATGTATATGATTATATCTTCCCTACAACTGTGCACAGGATCTTTTCTCAAAATGATTTGAGGCCCTTTCCTTCAGTGTCACTTTTTACCTTTTGAGTACATCCACTCACATCCATCTCCTTTGTCTATGTCTGTCCATTACATGATGTGATCACAGAAGAAGTGGACTCCACAAGGAGAAGACATGCAGGTGTGTCTCTTCTACTGCTTTTCTTTGTTATTTTTCATTTATCTAACTTGTCTTAGAAATTTTTTACTGTTTTTTACTTATTTTATAATTTTTCATTCTCTTCCTATATTAACAAAATGTTAAATCTGCAGGCATTTTTATTTTAGGTAGTTGTATATTCAACTTTTAACAGCAACTGCTCCAATTAGATGGATAAAAATAAAATGATTAATTTTATGTCATAGGTGTATATGCATTTTTTCCATAACTGGGTAAATAACTCCAGATTCACATATATGTATATTTATATATAGTCAGGTAGATTAAATTAACAAATTAATCATAACTTGTACTTCAATTTACTTTAGGCTTAAAACTTGTTTTCAGCTTTTTAATACATAATTCTAAAAGTATTTTATTTTTATCTTGAGTTCAGCAATGTGCTAGATTATGGAAAATACTAAAGACCTAATACATGCCCTAAACAAGCTATCAGTATCACAGAGGAGTTAAAATATGTGGGTAACATGCTGTGTTTATGTGCTAATGTGGATGACTCTAACAATATATTCTACAAAGGTATAACGTCAAATAAAATTTGCTTCAAATAGATGGCCAGACAAAGCTTCATGAAAGAAGTAACACTTGGACTAAAACTTGAACATTCATTCAACACATTTATTAAGCACGTGCTGTGTGGTGCTGTTCTAGGTGCTGGAAATAACAGGACACACAAAATGGCCCCCATCCTCATGGGCTTTTTCTAGTGTGAGTTTAACAAGTAAACTCAATAATATTATAGGTGCTATGAGAAATCTATATATACATGATTTATGTATATATAGACTACAATGGAATCACAAAGGATGATGTTATTATTTCCACCTGAGCAGTATGGATATTAGTTCAAGAAAGACTTCACAGAAGCAATGATCCTTGAGTTGAACGTTAAAAACCAGAAATATGTTGGCCTTGTGTGTAGAGAGTATGACAGGCAGAGGAAACAAGGTGGGAAAATGGCTCCAAACAAGTTTAGGCAAAAGAAGCCAGGGGAGGGTTTCTGAAGATTGTGTAAGTTATTGAGGTGTGTAAAGCAAGAGGGAGACATGATCAGATATTTGTTTCTAGAAAGACTACTTTGGAAACTAGGTAAAAAATGGAGCGGAGCTCTATAAGCAGAAAGATGATTTATAAGGATATTGCATAAATCAGTTAAGAGATCATAATGGGCTGAATCAATAGAGGTGGTTGATACATGAGAAGTTATTTAAAGATGTAGAATCTATAAGACAGTTATCGATTGGATATTACTGATGCAAGGAAAAGGAAGAATAAGATAATCTTGCGTGACTGAAATGTTTGGATATATGGTGGTATATTTTATCTTACAGGGAATATGGGTTGAACAAATATTTAAGTGCAAAATAAAGACTTCAGTTTGGGGATGGGTTAGTTTGAGGTTCCTTTGGAATATTTAAGTGTAAATATCTAATAGCAGTCATTGGATGGAACTCTGGAGAGAAGTCTGGGCTAAATTATTGCAATCACAGTATTCTTTTTAGCATGAAAATTATTCCCTTTTTTGTTTTGTTTCTTTGATTGTTCTGAATATTGTCCATTGGTATGTATTTCAAATTTTAACTTCGATTCTTATTATATTTGTTTGGCATCTATACCATATTTTGAGTGCTGTGAGCTTTCATTTGCCATTTTGTTCTACTTGCATTATGTTCTAAAAGGTAAAGAGAAGTAACATTCATTGTAGGGGAAGTTTAACATAAGTGTATATGTGTATACGTATAAATGCATATATAAACTGTTACTAAAATTTCTCCAAATTTTCAATTATTGATTTACTGCCAAACTTCTCATTACCTATTCTATTTATTTTATAGATATTCTCTGTTCTTTATTACATCCTATATTTAATGGACTTAATATTATTAACACAGGTACTCAAGATTGCTCAGTCATGGGGAGTTCCCTGGTGGTCCAGTGGTTAGGACTCCGCTCTTTCACTGCCGAGGATGCGGGTTCCATCCCTGGTCAGAGACCTAAGATCCCGCAAGACACGCGGCATGGCCAAAAAAAAAAAAAAAAAAAAATGTGCACGATTGCTAAGTCATGAAAACCATAACCCTAGAACACTGAAATCTTATCAGAAAATGAAAATCACTCAGTTTATAAGGAGGCACATAATGTCAACTCTATGTTCAATACTCTGTTAGATAGCTTAGATGTTATGAGAGACACAGTAGATTCGAGAAATTTTTTATATAAGTTTAAGCTTAACATTTTATTAAGTAATATTGTGATATTTTAACCAAAAAGTCTCAAATGCAATATGTGTATGTACATATATATAAAAACATCACATCATATATGAAAGCTACTATTGATAAAGTGTAATACGTAATTCTTTAAAGCCTATAAATACTCAAATATAAGAGAAGAGAGTTAAGAAAGTTCTTGGATCTTGAAATAATAGGAATACCCAAACATGGAATAAACATGGTTTTGAGCATTTCTTCCTTGTGTGGGGTGGTGTGGAGGAAATTGGAAAGATTATTAGAAGTCAGGAGATCTAGTTTTAGCCCTAATCTTGCTAGTGAACTGTGATTCCAGACACGTAATTTAATGTATTCGGGTTTCAGCTGTCTCATATTTAAAATGGGGGTTTAGAATGCATTGTTTTTACGTTCTTTATGGAAATAAAATTGCATCTGCATTAAGAACTTAATCCCGATTGTAAGATGTTACTGCTAAATTCTCAAAATATTATTCATGCCCTGTTAATACGATGACATTCAATTTTACCTAGGCCAATTGTCCGCTTTAACTCTCTTTCATAAGAATATCTGTGTTGGGGGAAGTATTGTTCTGGTAAGAAACAGTCTGAGAAGCAGTATTAGAGCACAGACTATACAGCTAGACTGCCTGGTCAGTCTGCTGTCACAATAAAATCTAACAAAATTGTTTCGAATGAAGTTAAAGACAACTAAGTGCTACTAGAGCCATCTTATGGAAAAAACCAAACAAACTTTTTGGCCAACTGAATACTGCTACGTCAAAGTGCTTTTGTAATGATGAAATCAGTTAATATTTAATATGTAAAGCACCTAAAAACAGTGTCTGGTACATAGTAAGCACTATACAAGTGAAGCTATTATTTTATTATCGTATAAAACATATTAACAATTTTTATTTTGAATCCTCTGTATTGAGGCCAATGCATTTTGATGTGGAAGCATTCTTTCCATGGTATGATAGAAAGATAAAATTAATTTATTTTGTTTTATGCATTACACATATCTTATACTAGTTTGTGGCTACCAGTTTAGGAGCTAGTTGTTGTACAAACTTGTGCATCAGGACTGCTACACCAGAAATGAATTTTATCATTTCTGAGGCAAGAGAGTTGGATAGAAACAGCAAGAACATTGAACCCATTTAGGTCTGAATTCTAAACCAAGTTTTGTCACCCACTAGGGACGAGACTTTGGGCTGCTTGCTTATACTTCCTATTAAACAAAATGAACTGTGGTGAGATTGAGTTAATTATGTTTAATAAAAGCATAAAAGAGCTTTTCTCTGGAGGGAGAATGCCTTTCTAAGAATAAAAACAGTGAAGGAAATTTAAAAAGAGAGATCTGACTGCAGTGTGGCAAATATAAACTTCAAAATATCAAAATCAGCATAAACAAGTTAAAAGGCAAACAACAAATTGTGAAACATATTTGCAGCAACTCAGAGTATTAAAAGCCTTAACACCTGAATCACTTTGTTGAACAAATTATATATTCTATAAAACTCTAATAGAAAAATGGGCAAAAGACCTATACAGACATTTCACTAAACAAGAAATTCAGTGGTCAGTAAATATATAAAAAATACTTTATTTTTTTCATAACCATATAGGTGACTTTTTTTTATTTTAAGATACTATGTTTTACCTACGTTAAAAAACAGCATTTTAATGCTGGGGAGAGTATGGTAAAATAGTGGCAGCATAATTTAATATTTCTAAAAAGCAATTATTTTAATATACACCAAGGGCCTTAAAATATTTGCAGATTCTGATATGGTACAAATGGAGATTCAGATAGAAATGTATGTACAAGTTTCACTAAAGCATTATTTGTAGCAACAAAAAGGATGCTACCGTGAATGTTAAGTAATGGAGGAATGGGTAAATAAATTATGATATATATCCAACCATCTAACTGAATAATTTTATTGACATAGAAGTTTGTAATTTGAAAAAAATTGAAAGTAGTAATACTTGTAAAGAACTTGTCATGGAGTTTTGTCCATACTAGGTAATCAAAAAATGGTAGTTCTTTTTAATTATTACTACTAAAACAAATTATACCAAAGGTTATTTTTTCAGAAAGATATACTTATTTAGCTCTTCACTTATGATTTATGTTTGTTATTAGCAAAATCATGGGTTTTGCAATAGCGTTTTGAATCTAAATTTAATATATCAATAATCTATGTAAACAATGAATGAGTAAGGAGTTCAGATAATATACCCACTTCTAGGATTGTTTAAAAATGGAGAGAAAAATATTTTAATAGTAGAGCTGGGCATTGGACTGTGCTTATTGACCAATTTGGTTGTCCATCTGTAGCACGAGAAACAAGACAAACTACTTAATTCTAGATATTTTTAAAAAACAAATATGTTTTACTTAAAGTACAGTCAAACAAGTAATATTTTATCCTCTATTGTCCTATTAAGGAAGCATGAATGTTGACGTAGCAGTAAAGTGTGAGATTTGAAGGCCTCTATGATCTTAGACATCATAATCTCTCCAAGTTCCAGTTTCGTCTTTAGTAAAAGAGAGTTGATAATTTGTGTGTGTGTGTGTGTGTGTGTGTGTGTGTATGCATATACTTTCAATCCTCAGAAGAATAAAAACAAATGACGAGCCAAAATGAAAAAATTTCTATTTCAAGAGTAAGCAAATAAATGTCAAAAAAAGAAAAATAAACAAAAAAACTGTGATCTACCACTTTTCTCATATAGGATTGAAAGATTGTTTTAAAGATTAGATAAATTTTTCATAGTGTCTGGCAGGTAGCTAAAAAGTTATTTTTAATACATATGTCATGAATTGTTCAAACTATTCAACTTCCTTCTCAATGTTTTTTGAACACCAATATATATATATTTTCTACTCAGAATTATAGTTAATTCTAGGTTTGCTGTGTAAATAATGATAATTAGTCTTTATTAAGAGAGGAAGAAAAATCCAAAGCAGAGGTTATTAAGATACCTTTATAAAATACACAATCTGCAAGTTTGACTATGCCAGGCGCATAATTCTATAGGTATCATAATGGCATATTAAACTATCATATATCACAATTGGCTGAATTAAAAGAGAGGTATTTCTGAAATTCTTATTCCAGTGATATAAAGGTATTTCACAGCCTGAAAATTCATTGTTCAACAAATATCTACTGAATATTTGTTATATGTCAGGTGTTATTCTAGGTGCTGGGGATCTAACAATGACAACAGCAGACAAGGTCTCTCCCGTTGTGAAAATTATATTTTTGGGAGGGTTAATGGCCACTAAATTCGGTAAGCTTAGATAGTTATAAGTGCTATTAAAAACACTTATGTAACCTAGTGCAACTGGAATGAGGAAGAAGTTATTTTAAATGGAGTAATCCAGGAAGTCTTGTCTGAAGAAGTAATATCTGAACTAAACCAGAAGAATAAGAAGAACCCAACTATGTAAAGGAGCCAGGAGATACATATGTAATTAAGATCAATAGACAAAAGGTAAAATAAGGGCATTTAAATTTCAGAAGAGAAGAATTATTTTTGCTGTAAAATATTTTTCTGAAAAGGCATTTAAGTGTCAGTGGCAGATAAGTTTTAAATATTTCAGATTTCCAGACAGGTGAATGAAGAAAGTATAGCTCTGGATGGTAGTTATGGTTAAAATATATTTTTAAAATTATTTCAGTTGAAAGGAAAGTGTATATATTGTTAAGCCAAGTTAGTAAGCAAGTTATTTGATAAGTATTAACATATACACAATACTTGCTGAATATTCATAAATCATGGTAAAAGCACATCATGATTGTTTTCAGACCACTTTCTTCCTCTTTGCTTGTTTAAAGGTCTATATTTTAATATCTATAAAAATATTGTAATATAAATGGGTTGGCATGAGCAATAAATAGGTTTAATATAAAAAAGGGTAAGCTGGCATGAATATATTGGAGATAATTGCCAAGGGAATGTAAATTAGGTTATGATTTAACTGAAGAGAAAGATGTGACTTGACAGATGGTAGTTTCTTTTATCAGCCTGCTTGAAGGCTTGAGGGGATGGGGTGTGGGATGTGAGGGTAGGGGTGAGGAAGGGAACTAATAATGGGAAAGGCAAAGTTTAACAGAAAATGAAAGACAATAAATAGAAGTATTGCATTAATTAATTACATGATGCAACTGATGGGAAGAACCTAGTCATAGATTATAAGGTCATGCAGAGTGTGAAGGAAGTTGATAGACCAGTTCAAAGTAAGGGATGAGAATCAGAAGGAATCGCTAAAAGGAAGATTACAGATTAAAAATGACTATATCACAGGTTAAGATTGGGCTCATAGGGAAATAAGTTGAAGAAGCATTACCAAAAAAGAAAATTAGCCAAAGAGGAGATGCAGCTAGAAACGGAAAAGGGAAGTTTTAAAAGGGAGAACATTGGGAAGAAGAAAGAATTAAACAAGAGTTGAGAGTGGTGTGTTGAGAGAGAGAGAAAGTTATTTCATGACTAAATATTTCAGATTATAAGTTTTGGAGAACAGACCAATGTCAGCCACCTTACAAATTTTCTAATGAGTAAAATTGAAAAAATAATAAGTCCTACCACAAACAGCTGTGCTGATTGAGTAACATAATTATAACGCATGCAAAGCTATTAGCACAATTCCTGGCATGTACAGAGTATTACTATCATTGTTAAGAACTTAATTGTGCCAGAACATTAGTATCAAGTTGTAGAATGGAAGATTTTAACTGTGTATTTTTAAAAGCGTTGTTACATTTCATTTGCTATGCCCTGATCAAATAAAATTTTAGTCTAAAAACATTATTGAGGGGCTTCCCTGGTGGCGCAGTGGTTGCGCGTCCGCCTGCCGATGCAGGGGCACCGGGTTTGCGCCCCGGTCTGGGAAGATCCCACATGCCGCGGAGCGGCTGGGCCCGTGAGCCATGGCCGCTGAGCCTGCGCGTCCAGAGCCTGTGCTCCGCAACGGAAGAGGCCGCAGCAGAGGGAGGCCCGCATACCACAAAAAAAAAAAAAAAACATTATTGAAGAAAAATTAAAAGCTAGATCCAAATCTGATCAGTGGTTATCTGAGCTGGCAGAGAGAGGACTGACAGCAAAGCTACACCAGGAACATTTTAGGGTGACAGAAATACTCTGTAGCTTGATTGCAGCAAGACTGCATGACTATATATATTTATCAAATGTCATAGACCTTTGTACCTAAGTAGTGTGAATATTAATTTTTGTAAATTATGCCTTAATAAATCTGACTTTAAAAATTATTGAAAATATACAAAGTTAAAATGAATTTTAATATATTGCTCAAGTAGTACTAAATATATGCTAATAGAAAAACTTACTTAATCTAACACAACTCAAGCAATTAATAGCCAAGTCCCACCCCAAAACAGAGCATGGTAATGGATAGGGTTGACCTACAGCTTCAGAGAGAAGAGGTGACTATAGGGGATGAGCTGGGAAACCAAGAAAGGACTAAAGCTTTGAGTCCTAAGCAGTGGTCAGTTAACCAAGAAAGATCAAGAACAAGCAAGGCAATTAACAAAGAAATAGATTCTGGATATTTTAGACATTTACTGATAACTAAAGGAAGAGCAGACATGAGAAGTCACTTTAACTTGTTTGGGAAAAGCTGAGTTTTAGGTGCTGATGGGGATTTTAGGTGCATTTAGGAGATAACCAGAAATGTGAACCTTAGGGTTACAGGAAAGGTGAAGGTAGGAACCCTCATCATTGAAGTGACAGTTGAAGCTGTGGATTTAGACAGAATCACTCAGGGATAGAATAAAACTTTAGGAAATGCATGTATTTGAAAGATGGACGGAGAAAGATGAGCCAACACAATGTCTGGTAAAGAGTGAACTAAAGGAGTGGCATTAAAGTGCAGGGCCAAACAGTTGAAGGAGAGAATGTCAAGGATAGTGCAGTAATTATATCAGATGCTGCAGTGAGGGCCAGTAGAATGGTTCTGAGGAATGATCATAGGGTTTGGCAAATATGACATTTGGGGGAAGCTTTGAGACATAAGTTTCAGAATCAGACTTAACTACAGTACTCAGTGATATAGTTTTTCTTTGAGTAAAGTCACCATGAAATAAGAGGGAACCAGCAGTAACTAGATAACGTATTGCACTTGACTCAGTATTGGAGATACAGTAAGAGGCTCTCTACATTTGGGTGTTCTAACTTTATAGCGCAAATGTATAAGGCTCATTTATACAGGCACAAATGCTCACATCATGTAAAAATCCATTGTTTTTATACCAGATACGGTGGGCCCCACTTATCAAACTTGGAATGGTGATGAACAATTGATGACTTGGAAGTTAATTCCACATACTATAGATTTTACTCTTGGGAGACCCAGTGTAAGAACTAGCACAGACAAGGGGATTGGGAGGGTTTGGGCTTGGAGTAGTTGCAAAACTAGGACTCAGTGATCAAAACCAATTTGAACTTTGCATTTCCTCAATCACAGATTTCAGAAATGCTGTCAACATTTTGGATAATTTTAAGTCACTGTATTTTAATCCATAACTGAGTTTCCCAACCTTTGTAAATACTATTTTTAATTCTAGTTTATAAATTGAAAAATTCAGATACGGATCAGTTAAATAACTTATTCCAGTCATTTAAAGCTGGAATTTAAAGTGAAGGAATCAGATTTGGTGCCAGAATCCACACCCTTAACCTCAGGAAATGGGTACTTTATCTGTGACAAGGTGGAGAATGCAAGAGGGGACATTTTACAGCGAACAACATGAAAGAACAATACTAGAGGTCTAGGAAGAGGAGAGCAGGAAGAGAGGAATTCAGAAAGGGAACACTAATGTCAGTGGAGACCAACTCAATCCAATTTGCAGTTTTATTTAAGGATCCTCAGTGCAGCTGATATTACCATGTGGGTATTTGGAAAGTTGAATGAAATTCATTTCAGTCTCTAACTTAGGTTAGTCTCTCCTGATGCCTCTTCATCTAATCGTCATCCTTCTTTCTCTGAGTGATCTCATCTAAATTTTATTCCTCTTTCTTCTCAGTATCGAACAGGAATGTTTTGTAAAATGTCCCTATTCATGAAATATCTAGGATGCATTTCTTTGAATTCTGAGGGAGTTGTATACTATGTGACATTAGTTGCTCCATGTAGCCATTCTTGTACCATTGATCAATAGTAATCAATATTAGCATCCTTGGAGAAAGAAATACAGCTTGATGTCCAAGCACAAGTACTACTTGAAAGCCATATATCTAAATACTTCATTCAAGGGCATATATAGATTTATTATTAATTACCACAGTAATATACATAAGAAAAATTATATGGGTCTCTTTTCCAGCATAGGTCTTATCCCAGTTTTTATATGATGGATATTTTTATTTTTTCGTGATTTTTAAATTAACTGTCAATATTTCTAAGTATATTTAAATTTCTATTTGTTTCTAAACAAACAAATGTAAAGATGCATTTAAATTTCTTTATTATGCTCCTTTCATATCTTCTGTGCAATCTTTTGATGTGTGTAAAGAGTGGATGTAGTTGAAATATATCTTAAGGATATGTTAATTAGGCCACAGATGTGGGACACAGTAGTCTGTGATAATTGTGTCATACCAAAACACAAAAGGAGACAAGTCGTATTCATGGTAATAATATGTGCTACTCTGTGGATTATCTCTTCCTTAATGTAGATTTTAGCTATCAGGGAAAAGTCAGAACATTCCAAAGTGCTGAACACATATGAGAAATAGTTTATTAACCTGATGAATCTGACTCATGTTTTTATCTTTCATCAATGGTTATTGCATTTTTTCTTAGAAGCAATTTTAATGATAATCATTGCATTCCTTCTCTGAGGGGCTTTCATTTTAAGATTTAGTTTATCCTCTGAACTAAAGGTTATTTTAAAGATACAGGAATTGTGACTAACAAGTTTAAAATTATTAAGTTATTAGAAGGTTGCTAAACATTTTCTCCTAAAGATGTCACTGTACACCCTGCGACAAATGTATCAATATGTAGGTGAAACAGTTACACTTTAGCTAGTCTAAAAGATGCTTTTAGATTAGATCACCTTTATGATTTTTTTCTTGGGCAAAGTTCCTGGTTTAATGAGCTTTTCAATTTTCTCTTTCTCTTTCCCTCCCTTCCTCTTTCTTTGCCTTTCTCCTTCCCTCCCTTCTTCCTTCACCCCATTCCTCTCCCTGCCTCTGTACACACACACACACACATACACACACACACACACACACACACACACACACGCACACATACACATATTCTATAAAGGAAATTTTAATGAATGCAATACGAGGGCAAATAGAGCTAAAATTTTCTAGTACACTTTACATTATGTATATTGATGAAGTAGGTATTACAATATAAAAGAACAAACAAACGTCATTTGCCTTCAGGATTAACTAACCAGAGAGCTGTAGAGCGGAAGGAATCATAATGAGTATCTGGTCCAAAATTCTTCATTTTACAGATGATGAACTTTATGCTCAGAGGGTGAAATGAAGTACTTGCAGTTATAGGGCTCATGAAATTAAGACTCGAACCCAAGTCTTGACTCTCACCTTCTAAACCAGTGCTGTTTTTAAGATTTTCTTCAATCCTAGGTATCATAAATATACTCATTACCCTAAATCTGGGTAATTCCAAAGCCCTATCAACTCTGTGATGAGTACCTCCTCTGCACTCTCCACGGACAAAACCCTGATCTTCCACCATGATCCCAAGTACATCCCGATTTTACATGTTGAAACCTAAAATGATGCCAACATCCAAGTCCTCTGAATAATAAAATCTCAGTAAGTCTGTTCACTGAATGTAGATGTCAAAAGTAGACATACTCTGTTTCCTGAGATCACTAGATCACTCCTTATAACTTATGTCCTAAAGTAGTTTGCATATTAGTTTCTTTTGACTATAGCGAAAGGAGTCGAAATTTATCTATAACATCTCCTTTGAAGTATTATTTAATGAATATGGCAGAGAGTTAATAGAGAAACAGAATACAGATAAACAGGTAACCTAAGTATCTAAAACAGATCATAAAGGTTTAGAACATAATTCAAAAGACTATAGACCATAACTATGAACCTCACAGTAGGACAACAGTTTATAAGTTTCTAGAACTCTTATGTTTCATTTAATTCCACATTTTACTTAGGCAACGATGAAGTTCAGTTTTCCTGCATTCCTAGGAGCAAATAAGTAAACACATTATAAGAAAAATAAATTATATTTTCTTTCATTCCAAATGTGTTATTTCCTAGTGACAACAGTAGAAAAATCCTCAAAATTGATTGATTTGGAAATAATTATTCCTCAAAATTCGTGTATCTTAGTTGCACAGTTAAGACTAAGTTTATTTACACTTTAAAAGAAAATGCTTCTATTTGCCCTAGTAGTAATACAAAATAACCTTGTGCATAATTTTTAATTTTTTCACAATATTTATTTCCATACTTTTTCTCAACTTAGCGTGTTCCAAATATTTGTTATTCCCTGCATTACATCTCTTTTAACAAATAATTTAGCTAACAAAAGTGTACTTTTTATGTGGTTCTAGTATATGATAAAGTTTTTGTCTAAAAATATGAGAAAATTCATTACAGGCAAGTGATTGTGAAGACATCATTTTAAAGTAACTTCTTTAATTTTTGTTGCATAGTTTCTTAAGTCCTACACTTGAAAAAACTAATATGGAAAATTAAAAAACATGTCAGATCATTTTTTGTATTAACATTCATAAAAATTGGAAAGATCTGCGCTTTATTGCATTTGGAAGTATTTCTTATTTTGTACCACTTTTAATCAATACGCCCACAGCTTTTATTTAACAAATATATGTCCCTAAGATAAATTAAATAATGAATGATTGCATATTTGCATCTTAAAAATTATTTAACATTTATTTCCAAAGCATTCTATCAAATCATGACAAAAATATAAGGTTTTCAAACTGGATAATTTGTCCTTGTTCACATAAACATTATATTTTGTGTGTTTTTAAAATATTTTTTCTGTATAATGTACAATTATTGTGGATACTTTATAAACTATATATTAACCCAAATAAAAAACCAAAAGCACTTATACTAACTTCTAATAACCAATGATAACTGATAACTACTCTGGTGTGTAAATCTTTAATCTTTTTCACTCCATGTCTTTGTCTTTTTTGTCAATTTTGTGCATATATGTTTTTATGAATATATATGGTTTTTTAAACTACAAACTATAGTACCATATCCACCATTTAGTGTTTTATAATTACTAATTGCAGTATCTTTATTTTATATAATTTATATATGTGAATGCACATGCACACTGTTCTCATCATTTTTTGTGAGTGTATAATATTCTGTAGATACACCGTAAATGCAGTTAACTAATCCCCTATTTTGGACATTTGGAGTTTCTTTTCCGTGGCCTTTGCGATTATCAAACAATGGTGTAATGAATATGTATGTACATCTTTGCACATTGATTTATTTCTTTAGGAAAGATCCTGGGAAGTGAAATTTCAGGGTCAAAAATATGACCATTGTAAAGCCTTTTAATACACAGTACCAAATATGTTTTATTTTTAAGTAATTTGCTTTTAATATTTGTATATCAGGTACTTTGGAAAACTTTCATATAAATGACCATTAATTTTTTTGTCAACAGCTAGTTTATTACTATCATTCTGAAAAGTGTTTTTGCATTTATTAGACTCTTGAAAGAGCAGGTAAAATAAAACCAAAGACAGTATTTTTTTTTGAATTGCACTGCCTTTGAAAATAGTATTATAACAAAGTATTACATATTCTTATCTCGATGCATTTTAACAGTTTCTATTCCTATTCCTTTGACTTTTGAAAGACATCAGTAAACTGTTTTATACTCTATCCTACTGAATCTAGAAAATAAAACACAGATAGCTATGCTTTTTCTTGTGTAATTGTTACTTCAAAGTGAGAAAACAGCTGCCTACACTGATTATACCTTTTTTTATTATACTTAATTTGGTACATGCCTAACTGGTGACTGTAGCATTTAAAGAGTACATGAATTTGGCCTTTTAAACTTTGTCCATTTGGAATATGTTATTTCTGTCACTGTCATCATTATTGTCCATAATCATCTTTTGTTTTGTTATGCCTCTTCCACATTGTTTGTATTTTTTTAGAAAAAAAGTTTGTAAACTAGGATTCAATAGGATAGTTATCAAAAATTTTTTTTTTCCTTTCTTTGATGATTTGGCAAAATATGGTTAATTTTATAAATAGATTTCTAATAGGTAAGTAATATACTTCTTTAGCTTCAGTCAGAAAAAGGCCTCACATAATATTTTGATTTATGTTCAGACTACATTTATGATATCTCTGTATTTTGTGCAAATACATTTTATTTACATTGTCATCAATTATTTAGATAGTTTCAACAAAGAATAGTTTTTGTTGGAAATCTTTCACTATTAATAAAAATTTGATTAAGACATTGCACAAATGTCTTTAATTCTTAAATTTAACTGGAAAGCAAATTTAACATGTACCTTTACAAGGATAAAATTTAGAAGAAATCCAATTATAAAATGTAAATTTTTAATGATCACTCCACAAATTCTTGATGTATTATTTTGTTAAAAATATGAACAATGTAATTTGTTTTCTAATCTCAGGTTATTTAAAGGCACATCTTAAGTTTTGTGAAGACATATAATAATCAAAGAAAAAAGGAATTACAGATGTGATTATTTTCATCAGAAACCCTCATGAAACAGATAGCCACTTAGTGAAATGAAACTTTTTAATCTCAATTAAAGGAAGACTTTTTTAAACCTGAAACCAAATATTTATATATTGATAGAAGAAAAGGATAGGGTGGGGAAAAGAGAAAAATTAAATTAGCCACAAAAATTTGGGATACTAACCAATGCAGTTTCTGGATTTAGATAAGATTAATAGTCTTAAACTTCCCTGATGTTGTAATCATAGGTTTTCTAATTTGTTTTCTGAATTTTGGTGTTCTTTCTTTGAGCTTTGCTGTTGGACTTGAGATTTTTCCCTCTTAAGATCCCCAGATTTGAGCATTTTGCTTAAGATCACAATATGGGTCACTGAGTCAGCAGTCCTACAATATTCTGATCACTGTTTAGCTTCATTATGAATTGCATTATTGCCAGACCTATGTCCCTATTTCAGAGAAGTGTGGTGTGTGAAGCTGCTTTGGGACCCCGAGTGTGTGTGTGTGTGTGTGTGTGTGTGTGTGTGTGTGTTTGGAAAGGCAAACTTTATTGTTTGAAGTGCACTACAGAAATCACTGAAAGTGTACTGATGATCTTCGTAGTGTAAATGTAGAAACCTAAGCAACCACTGTCTTACTGTTGGTTAATATGGCCATTTTCAATTGCATCTCTGATTACAAAATCTACCTATAACTTAACTTTTTTTTTTTACTTGATTGCCATACCAACACAATAAATATGACTTTTTAACTTTTTGGACACATTAAGTAGTCTTTTATAAGTTTAAAATAACCGCAATTAGTTTATTGGTTTAAAAACAAGTAAACCTCTTAAATGGCTTATGTTAGTAAGATATTAATGAAATAAGAAATCATATTTTCTTAGTTTACTTCATTAATTATTTACCTTACACCAAAAAGAATTTGAGACAATTTGAATATTATGCATTATTATCTAATAATCAGGAAGAATTTAATGTAGTGTCATAGGAGGTTGATGTCCAGAAAATAGTCTCAATATTAGAAAATGTATATATGTATGTACGTATGTACATGTATATGTCTATATGTATATGTATATTTATATATGTATATGTAAAATGTGTTTAAACTTTGTCTATTGGTGCTATTTATATTTAAAATACTGTTTTGCTACTATAATATCAAAATTAAACTTTTTAAAAGAAACTTCCCAAACACTTAATTTAGCTAATATTTTTTTCAGCACACATAATTTTTTGAAGCTGGGATGGCTTTTTTGTTCCCTTGCCCTTGGAGAAAGTAAACATATTTATCTGAGAATATCTCTTGAGGTACAAACAATTCCAATATTGTATTTTAATAGAGTAGTAGACATTTATACTTGACCATATTTCACCCTTATATCATGGAAGCACTCACTTGATTTTGTGTATTATTCAACTGATATTAACATTATATTTCTATTCCCCATTTTATAATTTGGCACAGAATCAATTAATCAAATCATTATTAAAATTTGACTCAAACTGTTTAGTTGATTTAAATTTGCTCTTTTATTTAGATGTCATATAATCTAAACTCTTTATACATTCTTTTAGTCAAGATTTTCTTAATCCTTTTTGAAACTTTTTCTTCCCTTTGTATCTTATTTTAATTATCAAATTTTACTTAAAATTTTTTTACTAGCAATTATCAAATATACAGTGAGGTTTTTCTCAGGATGAGTATTAAAATACCTATTTTTGAATGGGCACACTTTTGTCTATGTGTCTTTACTGCAGTTTTAAAGTTATGATCTTAAACCAGGGGTATGTGTGTGTATGTTTACATTCTTACCTAGACCCAGTGTTTGTGGATTTACATGGCAACATTTTATTGTAGAAACCCACTGAACCTACTAAGCTATGATTATTTTTCCCAGTTTGTAGGTTTGTAGCATACAATTGAGATTTTGTTTTTCCATTATGCCTGTTAATGAGAAATGGAATTTCTCTATAAAATCTCTTTAATAAAATCATAAATATAATTTTAAAGCACTTTTTCATGTTTGCTAAGGTTTGCTTACTGAATTTAGTTCTTATTCTAACCAAAGTTCTTAAAGACCCTCTTGATATCTATAGTTGATGTGTTTTGGGGAAGCACCTGTTAGAGACAGCATTAATCTTATCTTATAATAGGCTTACTATCTCAGTTTCTCACCTCCTTACATTCTTTTTTTCCCCTAAAATGATTTCAGTAATACTTTGTGCCTTTACAGGCATGCTATGTTTTCAGGAGTATTATTCCAAGTGCCTCTTTCTTGATCCTAGTTCTAGAAAATTCAAGTTCAAAAGATCTTGATAACTGCATCCACACGTATGTTAGAGCAACCTTCTTTAATACATGGGACAATTTTATGATAATTCTAAATGCAATTGTAAAATTGTATTTGAAACCAGTGAGACTTACAACCTCTTTCCAGTAAATAATTCGAAACTTGATGAATTCATTACAAGCCAAAATTCTTATAAAATTACTATTGTCATATTTATGTGCTGTCAAATATATTCTCCTGGACATATATGTACCAGAAGGTGTTTTCTATCTAATGAAGATTTGTTGTTTCCTATTTACATTTGTTTACATTTTATTCAGACTTAAATTATTTTACATATTTAATAATCATGCTTTTATTCACCAAATTGCATACTTAAATAAATCTAAAAAATGACATTTAATTTGTACTTACTACCTTGAATGAAAGTAATATATCAGCCTAGCATTTCTTCTTTTATACATCCTATAAGTTGGGCTCAGAAATAAGAACTGAACATTAATTTTATGGGTTTTTTTCTACTCGATAGGTGCTATGGATATAGAGGAGAGAAATCGCCAAATGAAAATTAACAAATACAAACAGGTAGCCGGATCAGATCCCAGACTGGAACAAGATTACCAATCAAAGGCAAGACATTTTTCTTTTTAAAAGTTGTAAAATAATCAGTTAATCATATGAAACTGTTAGATTCTCAAACTGCTGAATGCAGATTAGTCAGACACAAACATATAATGCAATGGCCCCATGATATTATTAAATGCTAAAATTTATGATGTGTTTGTATACCAACTTTTAGGTATAGACTTGCCTTAATATTTAGAAAAATCATTATATAATATAGGAGATTAAGGAAATGAAACTCATAAATGATCTGAAGAACAAAGTTTTTAGAATTTTTCATTTTATAAAACCTATAAAGGCCCTAACACCCTCAAAAATGTTTAGGAAGATCTTCTATTATCATCGTATGGTTTTCCTACATATAGAATTTTTTTACTTTATAGCATTTTAATTCAATCTGATTTATTAATAAGTTATTGGAACAAAATACATACTCATGAGGTGTTGTAAAGAATTCAAAAAGTTTTTTAGTGAGAATCTTTTTGAACCACTTTTTGGTAATAAATTTCCAATGTAGGAAAAAGAAGTATTATTTCATTGTTCTTGCCCTTCATTGCCTTTATATTTTCAAAACATTTTTAGGCTCATCATATTATTCATTCAAAGACTCTGCTCTGATGTACCTGTTTAAGATTTAACAAAAGAATGAAAATGGCAAAACTTATTCCTAACATTTCGTTATTATGTGGTCTAATCATTGCAGTCATGTAATATTTGTGGTCTGTTATCTGTGTATTAGAGAAAAGCAATTTGGATTTTTATACAGTTAGGACTATTTTATCCTTACCTTCAGTTTCTCTCAATTATAGCCCATTCTTCAGTAAAGATAAGACTTATGAAGTAAAGCACAACTGGCTATGCTGGATGTGCATATGTGGTAGGTAGCATAGGTTTCAGTTTCTCCATTATACAACCTAGAGGAGGCACATAGTCTTACCTCAGCATCACCTTCCAAGCCACCAATCTCTTCCCCAGAGTACATGAATATTGACTGATGTGGTGAATACAGGATTGTTCTGCTGTCCTGGAAATGGCACAGGCCTAATGCCAAGAGAAAGGTAAATTTAAGACAAACAAAAAATAGCCTTGCCTTTACTTAGCAGGTTTTAACTTCTAGAAATTTTATTCTAAAATGAAAATATGAATAACTTCAAATAGGTTCAGTGAATTTTATAGAAAACAGATTTGCAGTGATAGAATATTTCAGATACATCTCTAACCTTTTGAGCTTGGTATCAGAAATGATATCTGTGCCTTTCCAGGTACTTTTAAAAATATTTCTGCCTAGGGCTAAATAGGAAGAAAGACCTGATCTTTGGTGGCATCTGCTATGCCCTATAATCTCTCATTTATTCATATTATATAATCCAAAGACCAAGGCATGAAGTCCTGATAAAATAGGATATTAAATCTTCCATAAACATAAGATAACACATATTTGTTTTGTTTGTTTATATCCCACTATACTTCAGGAAGGAATGTAGATGATTCTTAAAAATACATAAAATACTCTCAATAATATCGCCAATGAAGAAATGAGTATCAAGGGAAAATGAGGTCAAGAAAAAACAAGGTAACGCCAGAAGTAAAGCTTGTGAACAAAATGCATAGTGTGAGATCCTATACACCTGCTACATGTGGGGCTTATATTTTGACTGTGAGCTTCCTCACAAGCAGCAAAGGCAGAAAAGGAAACTGGGTCACTCATGATTTACATTGTTCATACAATAAAAGCAAGTTCCTTAGAAGCAATGCCAATGATTCTTGTTATGGATACCTGACAGAAATTCATTACAAGGGGATGGACCAAAGGAATACTAAAGAATGCCTGAGGCTTCAAAGTTTTATAACTTTGACACCAATTATTTTAGGTTAGAAAAAATTTAAGTCTTGGCAAAGGACTTATTATGCTAAGCAATATAACTTCCTAGGTATTCTCTAAGGCAGTGGTTTTCAACGTGTAGACCCAGACCAATAACCTCAACATCACCCAAGGACTTTTGGAAATGCAATTCTCTGACCCCCTCCAGACCTACTTAATCAAAACTCTAGGGGTGATGTTCCTGGTTTTAAAAAGCCTCCCAGGTGATTGTGATGTGGACTACAGTTTGAGAACCACTGCTCTAAGGTGGGCTGCATGTAAAATTTACTTCCAGGTAACTGAATGAGTTGACTTCCTCTATTTAGCGTTTTAGCCAGAAGCCAGTGATGGATGATGTCATTTAAAAATGGAGACTTTCTTCTGAGAATAAGTGATCTGACTCCTTTACAAGGCCTCTCCTAGTATCTAACAAGTCCTATCTGTTGAATGTCAAGTACATAGAATTCTGTTTACTATTGCTGGAGTTGTGCGCTCAGCCTAACCAAAAATGCAATCAAGTCATTAAGGTACAACTTTTGAAAAGGATCCAAAGCACGACTCTATTTTGTTCCACTACAAATTTCCTGATGTGGAACTATCTTTGCTGGGTCATCTCTCTGCCTATCATACCTACCTTGATCTAAGTCTCTCATGGATCAAAGAGAAAATTACAGAGGATTCTTTTTCAGTCAAGAGCATTATTATTATTATTAATTTCCATACTAACAATTATTTAGATTAAAATTTTCAACTGCATCTCCTCTCTTTTTAACTAGGGATATTTACCTTATATTTCCATTCTTTTCTTCCTTGTTTGAGAACAAGTGCCAATTAAATACTTGCTATTGAGCTATGCACTTTAATACATTAACTCTAATTCATGAAAAAATCATTTAATTGGTAAGGGAACTAAGCCATAGAAAGGTTAAGTAATCTACCCAAGTTCACATTAAATCATGGAAAGTATTATTTGTAGCTAATCTGGTTTTCAGTTTTGAGATAACTGAGATTAAATCCAAAGCCTATGGAGCATATGCTATACTTATGAGCTATATTCCTGAAATTCTAGTGAAGCTATTAAGAAGCTTTCATGGAATATAATTGTTAGCTAAGTTTTTTTTTAACTACACATTCCACATTTTAAATGGCATTGCTTCCCTGAATTTTTCAAGCATTCTGCACTGAGAGTTGTAAACAATTCTTACTAATTTATAAAATATCTCCTTAGTAATTCACTTTGAAAGTACCTGCAGAGCAATGCCTATTAAGTTACTGTCTTTCTAAACATATTTTAAGTATATGAGGAAATTTGTAAGCAGACAGCCTATATTTAATAAAAGCATCAAAACCACATGCAGACATGATTCCTATTTAATCAGTGGATGATTTCTCAGGGCTTTTCCCCTCAAAACAGAATTTAACCATGTAGCCAATGCACCCTTTCATGCCTATTGCATTGTCTTTATCCCAGTTTACATGTGATTCATCTATTCTACTCTCAACATAATTTAAGGATCAACTTAAAACCAATGTTCTCTGCTCTTCATTGGTTCAGAAAAACATGATTTGTTTATTACATTTAACAATGTGAATTATAATTCAGCATAGACCAACTAACCTTCCATGAGTTACATAATTACAATAGTTAGCAATAATTGATAAACAATGTAGGTATATCTGAAAATTAATATGGATAATTTGATAATATTTATATAAGTATATGATGTTTGCTTTTTAAATTAGCCATATTTAATGTTTTTAAATGAACTTGGAGGATATTTTTTAAAAGGGTAGTCCATCAGATTTCAACAAAGAAGTTACACAGTTTATTGATACCGTGTTTATTTGGAACTCAAAGCTTATTTCTCTGCAGAAAAAAATGTTCCTTTTTGTTGGTAATGTTCCCACAAAATTATCACAAAAATATTCTACCCCTATTGTAGCACTTGTAAATCTTCTGTTTTCTTATTTATCGCTCTAGAATTAAGTAAGATAGCCCATAAATTTTGCAGAACTTTTCAAATGTGGACCAGAAGTTCATATTAATCCATTTAACCTGCAATCTAATAGACTGAGTCAGTGTTCTGGGAGTGGAGCACAGCACAGCAAAAGAAAGGAAAAAAAGAGTTTTTCTCCATTCTTTGTACGTACCTGATCCTGGGCACTTGTCACCTTTTCTTCCAGGCTTCTTGTCTTGTAAGGATCCATTCACTGATTTCAAAGAGACATATTAGGAAGAAAGCAATCCCACTAAAGTAACTTACATTATAATATGAACTACACAACACAGAGATAGTTTTTTTTAAAAAAAAGGTCTGTAAATACAAATAAACCTCACACGATGGAGCTATAGGCAGTATCATTATAAAAAAAAAAAATCAGACTTTTAAAGGCAAAGTATTTTTGGCAAGTAGATCACCATTGTTAACTAAGTTGTTCCCTTAATTAGAGCTTACTCTCTTCTCAACACTGAGAATTCACATTTAAGGCCAGCCTTAAGTGTTTTAAATTGACTTTCAAAACACAAGCAGTAGGGACCAGAAGAGGGGAGACAGGTTGGGGCTGGTGAGGAGTGGCATCTATGGGCTGCTTATAAGTTTGGTGTTTGTGAGTCATGTGAATTATAATTCAGCATAGACCAACTACCCTTCCATGAGGGTAGTTTAAGTCTTACCCTTTAAGACTCTAATATCACCAAAATATGGCAGCAGTACTTGAGTACAGTGTAGGAGATGAGAACAGCCTAGAGACAAGCAAACTTCACCTGGGTGACTTTTGGTAGGTTAACCTCTTACTCTCAGTTTCTTTATTAAAAAGGGCTTTGAGATCTATTTCATACAGCGATGACTAGGAGGAAATGAGATAATGTATATACATGGTTTAGCATTTAGTAAAATGCTTAATAAATGGTGCAGATATTTGTTATTATTTTTTTATAATAACAACAAATGTGCCATAGACACGAGAAATGAATATGATAAGGTTGAAAAGAAATGGTAAAGAAATAACTGAGCTGATGAAAAGGATTTTAGTGTAACTCAAATATCATTGAATGTTCCCTTTACTCTCAAATAAAGAGACTGAAGCAGCAGAGATCAAATTTAGGGGGAAAGAATGTATGAATCTTCAAAGAATATGGAGATAAAAAAATAAAAAGAGCCTGAAACATAACATATGATGAGAAATTACAAACTAAATTACTGAAATTAAGAAATGATGTTATCAAGGTTGACATTCAATGAGCCTGGCTCTTGGAAAGCTGATTAACAGGTAGGCATATGGCTATGGGTGTGGGTATTTAAAAAGAAATACTCTTTAACAGCAGTGACATAAATGGATCTGAAAACTGAAAAACTAAATTTATAAAAAGTGAATTTTAAAATGTACATTAGGTGGCCTTGTACAAATCACTAAGATGATACGTGGAAATACATGTATTTATTGAAAGTGAAGAAATGAAAGATAAAATTTTATAGCAGTGATTGATATAAAATGCTAGGAGATTTTCTTTTTGGATAAGCAGAAAAGTTCAGTTTCTGGTAGCATATAACAGCCCAATAATAGTACAGTTGAGCTGCGCCTGGTGCGCGCTGGAGGAAGAGCTGCTCCATCATTGATTCTCAAGCTACCCAGAGAACCTGGTATTCTCATGAAACAGACACCATTGTGCCAGTGTTAGATGGAATCATGTGATATATAGAGCAAGAGAATTCTAATAGGAGTGATCTTAGTAACCCGATCTCTACCCTGCAAGGTCTTCAAGGAGTAGGTTAAGAAGTCCTGTGGGAAGTAATGAAGCATCCTTTCTTGGAATAAGCAGTTCAACTGTTTTATGAACAGAAGTAGGATTCAGATTTCAAAAAAATTCCTGCTAGGCTTAGTCTAGCCAGATATCCAGCAGAATGGTTTCATTTTTAAAAAATCAGAATTAAGAGCACCTCCTCATAGTTTCCATTCCAAACTAGTCAAGAAATCTAATCACTTACTGATGAAGATGCCAGGGAGAATGCCAGTGGCTGCACCTGGATTTCTTCACTGAAACCTGCCATTTCTCTAAACGTCTATTCTACTTTGTCAATTTTCTCTATTGTTGTGTTCATTTCTGTATAACCCTGCAATAAGATAGCTCCACGTTCTTTAGCAAAATTAGCACAGTGTGCTAATAATAGTACCTACCTCATAGGATTGTTTTCAAGATTAAGTCTATTTATATGTTATGTATAACTCAAACAGAGTTTGGAATATAATAAGGAATAAGTAAATGTGAGCTGTCATATGATGATGGTGAGATGGTGATGGTGATGATGATGGAGAAGAAAGAGAAAAAGAGAAATCATTTTCAACAGACACCCTGCTCTTACCAGGTCTATTTCTGTTGCCAGCAAAAATCTACTAGATACAGATTAGTATATCTTTAAGGTAATCCTAAAAAATAGGTGGGTGGAAAGGGAGGAAAAGTGTAGAAACTAATGATAATCTGAAAAGTTAAAAAGTGATTTGGGTTGTCTCATTTTTATCAGGTTAGTCAAATGTTTATCTACCACAAATGATCATTCTTGCCATTTCTACTCTTTAGCCAGCTGGAATGTACTTCAAATTTAACTTAAACATAGAGAGAGATAAAATTAAATTTACACATAATTTATCTAAATCTATGATATGCACACACACATATCCTAAAGCTCTGAGCCAAAGGAGAATTCCTCTCCTCCGTATTTTAGCTGATGGAAGCACCAACTATTTATTTCTTCCTTGTCTCACATGTACAAACATACGTCACTTTATGTAACAGACCCACAGTTACAAACTTAATAGTAGGTAATTTTAATGGAATTTTAGAAATTTTATAGTTTTATCTGTGACTAATCTTTGAATATAAAAGTTTCTAACTGTAGGCTTCTTTTTTCTTAACATTTGCTAGGGCTGGCATAACAAAATGCCACAGATTAGGTTGCTTAAACAACAGAAATTAATTTTCTCACAGTCTGGAGGCTAGAATTCCAAGATCAAATGTTGGCAGGTTTGGTTTCTTCTGAGACCGCTCTCCTTGGCTTGGAGTTCGCCAACCTCTTGCTGTGGCCTCACAGGGTCATCCGTCTGTGTGTGTCTATGTTCCAATTTCCTCTTCTTGTAAGGACACCAGTCATATTAGATTAAGGCCCACCAGTGTGACCTCATTTTACCTTAATTACTTCTTTAAAGGCCTTATCTCCAAAACAGTCACATTCTGAGGTAGTAGAAGTTAGCACTACAACATATGAATTTGGGGGATATACGGTTCAGCTATAGCATATCTATACAAACTAGTTAATGGTCTTTTAGTTTATCACCTTAATGCATTATGAAAGCATATTTGATTATAATGTAAATATGTATTTTTAGGCAACTAACTATAGCTATTTGGTTTCAAACTTTTTGATTTTATAAAATTGTGTTTATTTTCTCTATTTCTCCAACTACCTTCTCACATCCTAGGGGATGAAATATTTTTGTGTTGGCAAGTTCATTTTAAAAATTATTTTTCATAGTTATAAAACCACATTTAAATTTAAATATGTTTTTCTTAGCCAGACATTCAAGCATGTGTCTTCTTTCTTTACATTATATTTGTGAATTGCTACCTCATACTATATAATCACATATCAGGCCAGGAAAACCACATGTCAGGTCAGGAAATATAAAAAAGATATTTTTTAATTATGAAGAAGTCATTTGAGATGACTGGGACAGCAACTTACATGTTGTAGAACACTATAAAATTACAGAATAAATTGTCATTTCTCTCTTTTTAGTAAATATAATGTTGCTAAAAACTAACAAAAGAAAGATCTTTAAATAAATTGCATCTAGCTACTCTCTGGTCAAAGGGTCAGTCTATGGACAATAGCTGCTATTGCCAAGAGCATAATTTCTTCCTATATATTTCCTAAGAACACACAAGGGAAACATTTTTCTTTTACCTCCAGCAAAAATAGATATTTATGCATTCACCTTTGCTTTCATCAAGCCTCCAGGGTTGCTGGTTTGCTAACAACTAGAGCGCCCTTTGGGGGATACAAGAAATGAATGATATGGGTCACCGAAGGGTGAGAGATCTTGCTTTATGGAATCAAGGAGGATAAGAGGAATGAGGAAGGAAGAAAATGTGATAAATAATGCAGAAACATTCTTTCCAACTCAAATTTCATATAATTTAAAAGGATTAAGTATAGCCGTATAAAAAATTACAAATATAAGAATATTCAAGACAACAGAGATATGAAAACATATAAACCCTCTGAACCAACCATGACATTTATCACTTCCTAAAATACATATATTCTGTCTTATGTGGTGCTTATTTGCTTGTTTCTTACCTTTTTATTAAACTTCACACTTCTTGAGGATGGGGGTATAGTTTATTCATCTTTGTAGTCTCTCCAGGGGCAAGTAAGGACAAGATATGAACTTCTGGAGAGGGTATGGGTAGGTTATTACCCAAGAGTCTAAAACAGATTTTCTAATGGACATATGACTATTGGTTTCTGTCTAGAGTTAATCATAATAGAAAGAATACTCAGAAAGAATTGGAAGACTTAGGTTCTAATTTTGATTCTGCCACTTATGTAATAAGACTTTGGATACATTGCCCAATAGTTCTTCACAACCCAACTTTTTTCTGTGTACAAATTCTGTGTTATCTATAAAGTGCTCCACAAATATATGGTAGTTTGGAGGCCACATTGAAAAACATTATTATTTATTAACACTTGGGTTTTAGGCAGCCTCATCATTAATTAAGCAAATCATTTAATCTTGTAGCTTAATCTTTTTTTTTTTGAGAAGATGTTGGGGGTAGGAGTTTATTTGTTTACTTATTTATTTTTGCTGTGTTGGGTCTTCGTTTCTGTGCGAGGGCTTTCTCTAGTTGCGGCAAGCGGGGGCCACTTTTCATCGCGGTGCGCGGGCCTCTCACTGTCGCGGCCTCTCTTGTTGCGGAGCACAGGCTCCAGACGCGCAGGCTCAGTAGTTGTGGCTCACGGGCCTAGTTGCTCCGCGGCATGTGAGATCCTCCCAGATCAGGGCTCGAACCCGTGTTCCCTGCATTGGCAGGCAGATTCTCAACCACTGCGCGCCACCAGGGAAGCCCCTTGTAGCTTAATCTTTAAAATTAGGTTTGAGCTAGATCTTCTGTATTTTCATTTCCTTTATCTAGTGTTGTCTCATTATTGATTCAGTAATCTCTGATCAGTGTCAGGCTCCCTACTCTATGTATTCTCACAAATGATTGAATCTACAGATTTTATAATTAACTTATGGTATAATAATTATGATTTATAGAATAAATGTATGTGTATAATGTTTTTGCTTCATACTTCACATGAAATAATTGATAACTAAGTTTGAATTGAGATTTAAGTCAAAACCTTTAGTCAATTAAGGCAATCAGTCAACTAGGAGGGCAGCATGGAGTCTTCCACATCTATAATTTCAATTTAATTTGGCTAATTATAATTTGAACATATCTACTATTTTATTATATAATAGCTTTGCTCATGAGCACAAAAATTAGTTGTAACTTTTCTTCAGTTGGAAGGATTACAGATATTATTTATTAGCAAAATTAATTTACTAAATCTTCCTAAACATGGAATTTTGATTATTTCTACATCATCAATTTTGAAAATTGTAAAATAATACTCCAGACTGGAAATAATATAGCTAATCTTGGAATATATCTCTTATGAGAGAAGGAACTTTTGGCTGGTGATAATTTCAGGAGGTAGAAATATTGTACGTAAAAGAGTACAGAACTCAGCTTGGCACATGGGAAAGCCCAGTAATGGTAGCTGTTTTTATTATTTATTATAACAAGTGAGGTAGGAGTAATAACAAAAACTTTACAGTTGAACTCGATTCTGATAGATGAACCAAAACCCACCATTCAATACAACTTTCTGACTAACAAAGAAAATGGCTATGATTTTATGATTGACCCTTCTTAGGTCATTTTCATGACTAGGAATACTCTCAAGGCTAACAGTCTTCAGGGTCAGTCATGTAAGAACATGTTACTTCTCAAGCCCATTTTCACTTTCTGCCAAAAAGAAAAATCATCGGAATTTTAGATGGAATATGAAAGTGTTATTTCAAAATGACATAAAATGTCTTTTTATATAGGTTAGTTCGTATTTTTTTTAAGTTGTTCAGTTTTTTTTGTTGTTTTTGTTTTTTTAAATTCATTTATTTATTTATTTTTGGCTGTGTTGGGCCTTCGTTTCTGTGCGAGGGCTTTCTCCAGTTGCGGCGAGCGGGGGCCACTCTTCATCGCGGTGCGCGGGCCTCTCGCTGCCACGGCCTCTCCAGTTGCGGAGCACAGGCTCCAGACGCGCATGCTCAGTAGTTGTGGCTCACGGGCTTAGTTGCTCCGTGGCATGTGGGATCTTCCCAGACCAGGGCTCCAGCCCGTGTCCCCTGCATTGGCAGGCAGATTCTTAACCACTGCGCCACCAGGGAAGCCCCTAGTTCGTATTTTTTTAATTATTTAAATATCTTACTTGTTTAAAATTCATCCACATATAGTTATAAGTAGTATAGTTATGTTATTTCCATGCTGGTTTTGTATTCTGATTATACATGTCATTTTATATAGTTTTCAAATTTCAGAAAAGGAAGAAAATATTTTAAAGAAGAAAACTATATGTGAATATTTTAAAAAGAAATGGCTTAGGTTCTAAATATGCTGCCTAGTATCCCATTAAACATGAATTTATGGTTCACAATTTATTTTGATGAAAAGAAATAGAATGACTTTAATATTAACAAGTTAATTGTATAAGCTTAGTTAATTCATTTAACTTATTTCTCTCAATTTTCTCATCCATAAAATGAGGAAGGTAGATTACATCCTCTCTGAAGTCACTTTCAGCTTTAAAATACTGTGATCTTTTTGAATGAGTCAGTGACGAGTGAATAACTAAAAGTATGTTTCAGTGCCAAATAAAGGATCGTTATATGAGTCCTCTTTTTTTAATATCTGACCGTATTTTGTTATCTCGGGGGACATTTAGTAATGTTCTCTTTCCTGCTACTCAGAACTGCATACCGCAGGTATCTCTGAAGCTGATCAGCTTTAAGTCTGGATTCTGGTTCTGCAACATTAAAAGAAGAAAAATTACCAGAAAAACGATCAAATAAATAATAATAAAATGGAGGACTAAGTGAATGAGGAAGGAAGAAAGGGATAAAGGCAGGAAGAAATGGAAAAAAGAAAGAGGAGGGAAGGAGGAAAGGAGGAAGCAGGCAGGCATAATCCTTCCAGTCTAAGAGTTCATAATTGAATTAGAGAAACACATGCACAAAAAATAGTGCTCATACAAAGTAGGCCGTGTTAAGTAGTACAATACAAGTAAATCATGCAAAGGAAAAATAAAAAGAGAAATATTCATTTGGCTTGAAGAAATCTGTGAATACATTGTAGAATAAGACATGACATGAAGGACATATCAGGCAGAGGGAGAGCTTAAGCAGAGTTATAAAAGCATATGAGCGGGCTTCCCTGGTGGCGCAGTGGTTGAGAATCCGCCTGCCAATACAGGGGACACGGGTTCGAGCCCTGGTCCGGGAAGATCCCACAGGCCGCAGAGCAACTAAACCTGTGTGCCACAGCTACTGAGCCTGCCCACCTAGAGCCCATGAGCCACAACTACTGAGCCCACGTGCCACAACTACTGAGGCCCACGCACCTAGAGCCTGTGCTCCGCAGTAAGAGAAGCCACCGCAATGAGAAGCCCGAGCACTGCAACGAAGAGTAGCCCCTGCTCGCCGCAACTGGAGAGAGCCCGCACATGCAGCAACAAAGACCCAATGCAGCCAAAAATAAATAAATTAAATAAATAAAATTTTAAAAAAAGAAATAGTTAGAGAGATAGGGGAGAAACCATGAGTTACATTATCTGAGAAGCCATTATGGAAAAGTTTCAGGAAAAGAGAGGGCTTCAACAATATTAGATGTAATAGCAAAATCAAGAAAGAAGCCACTACTGGCTGATAAATTAGGACATTTTTGGTATTTGCTTGTTTGTTTTTTGAGAACAGTTCTAGTAAATGATACATTAGAATGGGGGAAGAGTTAAGGATCCTGAGAAGGAAAATAGTAAATGCATTTGTTAAAGGCAAAAGCACAAGCTCTGCATCTACCTGAGATTTCTAAACCTGGGATTTCATCGCAGAACTGGTCTTTCCATCTCTGAAAATTGTGAGGAATCAATGGAAGTAAGTAAAGGATGAGGTTCCTTGAACAGCTAATTACTAAGAGACACAGAGTTCCCACAGAGCCAAGCCTTTGAGAAAGTCATCATTGACTACTAGCATTAATTCCTCCTCTACAAATTCTCCAGGAAACGTACAAATTTCCTTCAGACCAAGAGACAGTGGCTCTTTAGTAAGTCTTTGCCTCCAAGCTAATGGCTACTCTGTCTGCAACTGTGTTTCTTAAGCTGTTATTGTTCCATCTTTCACAAGGTGAGTAATTTGCAGATATGATATCTTGTTGTCCCGTACATCTTTTCTCCTAACAAGCCTTTGTGAGTCCTACAAATAATGCATTTATTTCTAAGCCCCCGCCCCTGGTGGTATGCACCCACTCTGCATTCAGTGACCATTTGGTAACTTGAAATCTGCCACAGTGGGAGTATTTAGCCTTCAGAAATGAGCCAACTCTGTAAATCAGAACTTTTTCCTTTTCGATAGCTGGTTGTTAAATACGTATAAGCACACCACTTCCTATCTATACCCATCACAGAGAATGAAAGGATTAAGTGACTCAACTCTATTCAGCTATCATTATAGTAGTTTATACTCTGATTTGGTACTTCATACTGGACATAATACCTCAGTATATAACCCAGATAAAACAACCATTCCACTCATTTCTATTCATTAAACATTCATTGAGTTTCTAGTCAGGCACTACTGATCTAGATAATGGGAATACTAAAATAAATATGACAGTAATTATCCTCAAGGAATTTAGCAGGATAGATAGATGGTAGCAGGATAGATAGATGGTAGATAAATAGATGATAGATAGATAGATAGATGACAGATGGTAGATAAGAGAGAGACAGAGACTGAGAAAGAGAGACATGATGAAAGTATAAGAAAGGCATAAATAAAGTAGTTTAGGAATACTCAAGGCAGTGATTAATTCTCTTTGAAGGAATTAAAGAGTTTTCTAGCTGGGAGTTCATTTGCAGGATACTGTTTACAAAACTAAATCCTAAATTAACCCTCAGTTTTCTGTGGCCTTTTCTCACTGTCTTCTCCCTCCAAAGTAGAGAACTTAACACAAAATACCTTCTTTAGGAGTCCTATCTAAAGAAAATTATCTGTTGACAAGCAGATTTTTACACAGTGCAGCATTTAAATCAGACAATGATAAGAACTTTGGCTAGGACAGAGGAAAAAATCATCTGGAAATAGCTCCTCAAAAAGCGAGTACCTACAGTTGTGCTACTAACAAAACACAACTTCTACTCTCTTTGAATTATTATATGGAATAAAAATAAGATGATGAAAATGAGAGCACCTTCTTGCTCTTATGATTGTTTCATTTACCACAGTGCCAGGACTGCCTCTGCTCTGTTCTTTTCTCGTCTAGACCCGCCAGACTGATACCACGAGCCCTGCCCAAAATTTCAGCCTCTCTCTTATCTTCCAAAGATTATGTTTGCCCCAATTTTTTCCTACTTTTCGATCTACTCATGTTTTCTCTCTGAATATGATGTAAATTCCTCCAAGTACTTCTTGATGGCCTAAAATTTTTTTCTTCAAACGTGGGCTTTCTTGCTTCCCAGTATTTTGCCATAACCAATTCTTGGACTAGAGTTTTAGACAATAAATCGCAGTTTTATGGTGAGAATCAATAAACTGAAGACAAGCAATGCTTAAGGACGTCTCAAAGAAGTTCATGTACAAAGCTCAAATGACCTGAGTTGCTGAGATGCTGTAGAGAACTCAAACTAGGAAATTACTTAATCTAAGAACTTGAAATGAGTATATAGGAGAAAATGAAAATTTTATTTTAGAAATCTGAGTTTACTTTTTTCTCAGGAATATTATTATAAAATTTTGATAATAACTTTCCTTGCAATAGAGCTCTGCTGATGTACTGTTACTTTCCACTAATGTTAGATAAATAGGGAGAACATTAACTTTTCCAGGCCACTTAAGAACTGTAGAGTCTGGAACTTCCCGGAGAATAATAATTTCCCGTAAATTTTTCTGCTTCATTATCTGCTTAATAGAAATGTACAAAATATCAAAGTGTTGTCGGGAAAAGCTCCCTCACTGTCTTCCAAGACTTTAATGATCTCCAGTCAGCACAGTTTTCAGCTGAGATCCTGTAATCCTATGCAGTAAAGATAATGATGAGCACATCATCCATTGTTCATGTCAGCTGGAAACTAATAGATGCTAATTGTTTAAAACATTTATTGGATAGTGCCAAAACAATACCAACCATTTCCTAAATAAATGAACTTATTCACATTTGTAACTCATTACCTTGGCATAATAATAATTTAGCTGCTTCTGTCTCACTGTTAAATTATATAACTTTTGTTTTTCATACTTTAGGAAAAGCAAAAAGAATGAACCATTTAAAAAGTAAACTCCCATAGTAGGTCATTTATAACTTTGATTTGGGTTTTTTTGTGAATTATATACTTGAAGATGCTATAATCTAAATGTATCCAAAATATGTTCCTCTGAAGTTTTACTTTTAAAACTTTTTTCCCATTATTTCTCACTTTACAAATTTCTCATTCTGTTAATCATGTTTCTATTTTTAATGGAAGCCTGAGCTATATCCCGAAGGTAAACATGTTAGAAATAGACAGAAAAATGCATTTGGTACAAGCCTTAGGTAGACGACAAAATCATCATCAAACTAGAGCTTTTAGCTAATTTGTAGTTTTTCTTTATTTAAACTATTCCGTTCAGTGTCTATTTATGACCCGCTGCTTTCGGTGTTGGAAATGAGCAGCTGCTATGCGCTAAGCACACGATTGGGTATTTTGAATATATTATTTCTCTTACTCCTCACAAGAATCCTTAAAATGAAATTTATCCTTATCTTACTGGTACAAAAGCTAAACCTCCAAGTTTAAATTAAATTAAATCTTTGACTCTTAGGTGCTAAAAGACTTACAAGGATAAGGAAGATATTGTTCTGGCTTTTTGGAGCTTTTATTCTAATAGAAGGTTTGAAAACTACCAATAAATATGAATACACTCACACACACACAGACACACACACACACACACACACACACACACACACCTATAACAAGAAGTAGCATGTGATGAATTATATAAAGGCTTAAAACTATAGTATGTGGAATCTTATCTTTCCTTAAATTTTTCATATCCAAAATTTTAGCTCAGCAAACTAGATTATGTGAGAGGTCTTAGCCAAAGATATGTGCAATGTATATATACCATGTGTGTTTTAAAAAGAGAAATCTTAAGCCTTAGGCTAGCCTGTATGTACCTATGAATCATAGCAACAGAATCAAAAGTCATGATGACCTGAAAAGACAAAGGCTAGAATAGGCAAAGTCAGAATCCTAACTACTGAAATACAAAAGTCAAAAAGCAGTTAGGATTCAGAAATGAAGGCAAAGAACATCAGAAAAGAACCAATCAGGAAGACATGGGATACACAGGTACCAGGTGGCTTTGGATATTAGGATAAAGTACCAGAAGCAAATATTAAAAATGAGGCATCTTCTGTGTCAGCCAAGAAGTGTCATATATTTCCTGCTGAGATAAATCTATTCCTTATCCTGCAGTTGAGAATCAGTAGTTCCCTATGAGGCAATGGGATATGAATTAACCTGTCCAAATGGGAAGGTGAGGCCTGAGAACATACTAGGGGGAAAGTTTGATTTAATGTTTTATTTTGCTTTATAAATATATTTTCTGAAATGTGTCTCTTAGATATATATAGAAATAGTTACATTTTTATTATAGCTTAGAGCAGTCTTAAAATAATAAATTTACTCTTGGGTATTTTACCTAATATTTCTTTTGGTAAATATATTCCTGGAGTTGATACTAAGCCAGTATTCAGCTAATATCTAATCTTCATGATCATCATTGTCATCATTTGTCATTTATTAAACACTTCTTATGTGTCCAATATTGTGCTAAGTGCTTTATGTACATTATTTTATTTAATCCTTGCAGCAAACCTAGGAGATGTGTATGATTGTTGTCCGCATTTTAACAGATAAAAAACTGGAACTCAGGATCACAAACCTAATAATTTATGTAGCCAAGATTCATACCAATGATTCAGTCTCACTCCAGAGCATGTGCTTTTCATGATTACATTTACCCTTAGTACTTCCTGAAGTTAAGAGTTGTGGCTTTTCATTTGCATTTAGATGATCTAGTAATCCCATGAGCAAAAGCAAAGAAAAAAATATAATACCAAAACTGCTTTTCTATTCAATGATAAATTATTTTTAAAGACATAAATAGCAATATGCTTCTCCTTTTTATTATAAATTCTAAGAATGAGTAAGATAAAGTTCTACCAATACAGTGTGGTATTGGGAACAATTTAATAATTTTGAAAAATTTCTTGAAACATCCATTTTTCATATATATATGAAATGTCTGAAAATGGAAATTACTTCCATTTGTGTCTCAACTTGAGATCAAATTTACTTTTAATAGATATCATGGAAAAAAATACATATATACATATATCCCACATTATCTATGCTAGCCAGTATATACTGGCTATATATGTGTATATATATTATATATCTATTTTTAAAATATAATGGTTAACATAGATAATATTGGATCCATCCACTGAAATGCTACTCTAGGCAATGGCTGAAGACATTGTCATTTAAAGTAAATTGTTTTTGATATTTTAAAATGACTTTAGTTTGAAAAAAATACCATGGACTAAATGTTCTCCAAATAAATCCACTGTAAATAAATAGTCTTCCTTTTAAAATCAAACATAACGGTTCTATTTACATAGATATTTCCTGAAAAAAAGGCAATAACTTTTTGAAGAATTTAACTGTATTTTTTTTTGATAATTGAGAATTCCAACAAAGTCGAAAGTTAGAGTGGATTAAGAAAGGCCATATCTCACCTAATATAAGTATATATTTCTAGATTAAGAATTTGATTATTAAAATTTTGTGTAGCCTTCAAAATAATTCTTATATTTTACACTTAAAGAAAATGACCAGTTATTAACTCAAAAATACACAACAAGATACTGGGAGATCCTGGGGGAAAAAAAAAACAGCTCATTTGAATCTGATCTAATGTTTACGCTACACCCTACTGCCATTCAACTTGTCTTACCAAAATGTTTATATCTAGCTAATATTTTCAGTGAATTGTTGTTCATACAGAACTATTTATTAGGGTAGTGATTATCCAAGTCACAGTAAATGGTTTATATAAGATAATCATCTTTCTAATTCTTTATGAAATTTACCAGTATCTATGATTTAAAAGATCTCCATTGTGAAATTGACCAAGTAAGGATTTTTCACCATTATGTTTAAGAGCATATTTACAAAAAAAAATCTATTAGCAGATAGTCTCTTAACCTAGTAATAGCCATCAGGTAGTAATCATACAGTAATAATACTGGCTGCATTATTTTATATTATACCAGATACCACACATGTATTATTTCTAATTTTCAAAACAGCCCTGCAAGGAAGATATTATTTTCCCTATTATTTTATAAACAGTGTTTTAAAGGTGAAATAATTTGCTCAAGTTTACCCAGCTAGCAAGTTTTCCTTACTCCACATTTTTCAGACTTCAAAACCTATTCTTTTTTACATTCCACATGTCATTAACATAAAGCATTTATGAAGGTTTTCAATTTATCAGAATATTTGAACACCCAGAACACCCTGCACCCTGGGTGTGCCAGATGACCATCTGATTATTTCAATTCCAGAAAGTTTGAACTATTGTAAATAATAACGATTTTTTCTAGTACTTCTAGGATTCATCAAAATTCCAGCAACCATTCAGAAATTAAACTTTCTCTTTTCTCTTGGCTTTTCTTTAAAAAGTTAGTGTTTTAATAATTAGATTTTATATTATCTCTAGGTTTTCAGTGAAGCGTAATGGATTAAAGAGAAAATTGATGCTACTAAAATTGGTTTTTATAAGTTACAATGGCAACTTCATCATACTTGTTTTTTCAAATTTTATTCAGAAATAAAAAAAAATTTTCTTCCTAATATTAAGCCAAATGTTTATTTCCCAGATTTTACCTAAATGTTCTTCCCTGAGGCCATTCCTGTTGTGAAACTGTTTTAATGGTCTTCATTGGGGCGTGGTAAAAATTCTCTAATTGTCATTGCTAAAAACAAGGGTTTCATATAAACTGAATTTTTCTTTTAGGATAATTGCCATTCACTTTTGTTTTATATGCAACTGAGTGGGGTTTTGCGGTATCCTCTGTGGACAATTAAAGTGCTGAAATAGGAGAAGCGAATAATTGCTTTGTGTGGTAATACTGACAACTTCTGCGTATTTGTCAATCTGTGTTAACAGTATCGATCAGGATGGGATCCTCATAGAGGGGCAGATAATATTTCCACTAAATCTTCGGACAGTGATGTAAGTGATATATCTGCGGTTTCAAGGACTAGTAGTGCTTCTCGTTTCAGCAGCACAAGCTACATGTCCGTCCAATCAGAACGGCCAAGAGGAAATAAGAAAATCAGGTGAGTAAGGGGACTTTAAGCAGGATATTCCTCTAAATATATTTTAGAAGGTCTTTATTTTTCTTTGGATAAATGTAAAATCTTTTACTTCTAAAAGGTTAATATATATCATTAAGACAATAAGAACTTCTGTACAGATTACTTTTAATTATATTTTGGTCTCCATTTCAAACTTCTTGCACAGAAAAGTTTTACAGAACTTATAACTATTTTCTTACTAGATTATTTGAAATAATATCATTAGCTATTTTTTCATGTTTGTTATTTAAAAAGTAATTCTGTTATTATATCTTTACTGAAATTAAAGTGATGGTTAAGTGAAGACCTGAATTTTTTAATATTCTAAGGCATATGAAAAATCATATTTTAGAGGGAATTTTTCCTAGCTGAATACATTTTAGTAATTCAGAAAACACAAGAACATTACTTTTTTAGTAAGGTGCTCTCCCATCCTCTTGAAACTTTTTATAAATGCGTGGAAAAAGTTCTCAGTTTCTCAAGAAAATTTATAAATGTAATGTATGTTTGTTAGTATAATTTTCATTTATCACCCAACCTATAGACTTTATGGACACCTGAGCTAAATTAGTCTTTTTTTACAACTATTGGATCAAAAAAAACAATAATGGAAAGACCACAACTTTTTTCCATGCAACTTTGTAACAGGAAAATATGACTTAAAAACAATTATGATTTAAGTGTTGCTTACACAGTGCTTCTCTGGGGTACACTGGAGAAGAAGTTTTCAATGCTTAAAAGATGTCATTTTAATTTATATTTTAGTAGTTATCATTACTTTTCTATATAATTTTGTATGCATTTTTTCTTGACGTTTTCTTTCTTTTTTGTGTTTATTTGCATGCCTTCAATTTATGTTGGTTTCAAAAGGCCAAAGGGAATAGAAGAGGGAGGGCAAGAAGGGAATAAGCATGAAGAGATAGTTCATGAGGAGGAAGAGGTAAAGAAAGAAAGAATTAATGAGAATGAGAAAGGGAAAGAGATTACAAAAACACGTAATAAGGAGAAAAACAGAGAATCAGGAGACGAGGAAAAAACACAAGATATACCTGAACAAGGGAAAGAAAAAGAACAGTGGAATAAAGAGGATTTGCAAAAGCAATTCTCGCAAGATGATGACAGGTAAAATTTGCTCATTTTCGTAGACATTTCCCATTAGTAATGTCCTTTCTCCTACTCTTAAAAACTATTTTGCCATTTACATTTGGTTTATTTTCTTGTGTTTTATCTATTTAGCTTCTAATGCAACTAATTAATGTTAGCAAATTATTACCTAACAGATTGATTTATTAAACAGTCTTTAATTTGTATACCATAGCTCTGAGAGTCTGATTTAATTGGGTTTTCAAGTTCTTTTTGACTAGGTGGATCAAAGGTAAATTTCCCTTTAGTTTTTTTAGCATGAATTACTGTATATCTTCCTCATTTGTAGAGTCAAACCTTTAAAATGAGGTTCTGAAGGGACTGAAAAAATGTAGCCTGCACTATAAGAAATATTATATACTAGAACTTTTAAAATGAATGGCAAAATAGGTAGCAAAAAGTAAGCTTTATTCTGTCTCTGAATAAAGAAAAAAGCAAGTTCCTTGCCTCTTCATAGTTATCTGGTGGGGTCTAGTGCAGTTCTGATTCCTGAGGAAGATTGTGGAGTAGGAACAGTGCTCTTTGATACTCTGAGAAGATAGAGGCCTTAGGGCTTATTAGAAGGCAGACATGTTGGCTTAGCGCCCTCTAGAAATTCATTCAGCTAGAGAAACTGCCAGAGAAGGAGCTTTGAACAGGGGAAAAGGGAAGAAACATAATCAGCAAGGCATAACAACAACTATGTTTTCATTTTCATAACACAATGCACTAAGTAAGTATGAAGCCATCTTTACAGTGCTGTACTGAATGTCATGTCAGCACAAGTCCGCAGTACACTCCATCCTTCTGCCTGAGGAGATGAGATCTGTCTAGTTACATTTCTCTGACACTGAGAATTGCAAATCATGTGCATTTTGGAGGAATTTGGTTTTCTAGTAATCCGTCCAGACCTTGATTTTGTGCTAGTATGCACCTGGCATAATACTCACCCTGATTGTAAGCCAAATTTTGCTTTATTGTATCTAAATCCAATCTCAGTTTGTGCTTTACTCAGAGTTAATGAGAAAGATAGGGCTTCCCTGGTGGCGCAGTGGTTGAGAGTCCGCCTGCTGATGCAGGGGACACGGGTTCGTGCCCCGATCCGGGAAGATCCCACATGCCGCGGAGCGGCTGGGCCCGTGAGCCATGGCCGCTGAGCCTGCGCGTCCGGAGCCTGTGCTCCGCAACGGGAGAGGCCACAGCAGTGAGAGGCCCGCGTACCGCGAAAAAAAAAAAAATGAGAAAGATAATTGGAATAAATGTTTACCCCCTGGGTATACAATTCAGTGGTCTAATTCTATGACACTTCACTTTCTGTCTCAGATTGGTATATTTAACTATACCTGTGATCTGTGAAGGTTTCTATGTAACAGACACGAAACCTAAAAGTAAATCTTAAATTAGGCATATTTTGTGATTCAAGTCTAAACTAGTAATTTCAAGTCTATTTCGTTGTTTATCTAACTTTTGATAATTACATTACCTTATTAATGAAGGCCATTTTTCTGCTTTGTTTGGCATAGGGTCATTTCATCATTAATTCACAGAGAAAAGCTTTCCAAGATTTCCTTGGAAGGAGACACACAGTTTCCTTTCTTCCAAAAGCAGAGCAAAATGTGAGCCTCTAATGTGTTTTCCATTCTATAAACTGTGTAAAGGAGAACACATGAGCCCCTTGGTGTCTGCCTGGAGCCAAAAGCCTATGTTAGCATATCTGGCTTGGTGGGGAAAAGTTTGAAGAAGATTATAACCTTGAGTTCTCGATTTTTTAATATTACTTTCTTCACCATTTTCTTCTTGAAAAGGCCACATTATTTTACACAGGAAAGGGAAAGATAGTATATTCCTAGCAATGAGTCATCAAGGCATTGTACTCTGCTTAAGTAACTATATAATACTTTCGCAACTGTAAACTTTAGGGGGCCAGACTGATGTCTCTAGGGAACATATATTCCATATGATGGCAAAAAGTGTCAACTGCAATTATTTGTGAGAAAATGCTGGTGTTGCTAATTAATTATTGCAGCACAGGATCTTGAATTTGCTTTCATTTCTCAGAATAAAATGAACAGTCTTTATTCCAAGAGAAGCTATGTCTGAGTACTGCCAGTAACATTGTGTTTTGGTAGTTGGTGAACAGAATCATAGATTGTTTAAATGCCAAAAACAACTTACGTGCTTGTACAACATTATTGGAAATAATCTTATTCTATAATGCATCATTTACATTTACTTGTAATCCAAATTTTGTAAAGGAAAAAACTTTTTCTGACTTCAGGGTTTAAGTATCTATAGCAATGCTGGTATACTTAAAATTAACACAGTGACTACAATGAACCAAATCAATTTTAGTTGCTATTTTCATTGCAGTAATTGTATCTCATTGTGTGGTACAGAATTATGTTGTTTGTGTTATAGTAAGTCTATTAAAGTAAGTCTTCTGAATGTACTAGTAGGAAATGAATAGCAAAAAGTAAATTCAAAAAAAGGTCCATTAAATATTTGAATATAATATTTTTTCAAAGTTGATTAATAAATAATACATTCACATTTAGCTATTTATATTTCCACACATGTATATTAGCCTGGTTAAATGCCCCCTACCATTAATGATTATTTGGTAATCATTTCTAGAAAATCCAAAATTATATTTACCATTTAAAATATTTTTCTCACTCTGTGTACATAGGTATGCTTTAAATTTTATATCTATCTACATTTGCTGATTACATACCATATATATGTGGTAGGCTGGCCCAGAAAAAAAGTGTTCAGATGTAAGGAGAAATCATTCGTTCAACCAATATTTATTTAGAAAATTTGTCAGGCAATATATACTATGAACTGGGGGATAGAGGTGAAATGAAGCATTTCTAAACTTCTAAGCCTGAGGGTGAAGCAGTTTCTTAGACTTGTGTGGATGGATGTTTAAGGATAGCTCCATATCCAGAAAATTTCATCAAGAAACCTAAACTAATTCACAAGGATATTTGATGAAAGAATTTGGCACAAGAAGTGGAGATCTTAAGTAAATCTGCAGTGGAAGATAGAAAAACAAATATTGAACAGTATAGCATTGTCAAAACCAACAACATTTGGTAGCTTTGTGATCAAATTATTCATCCATTCCCCCAGGTTCTGTTCTGGGCATATAAGACAAAAGAAAAAATAATTCAAGAAACTCGTTATCTATAAATTTTCATAGATAACCAAATAAGATATACCGAGCCTGAACAGATTGCCTGCTTCTCAGATCCTCTCATACTTTTGTATTACCCAGCTTTCCTTTTAATAGAAATGTTACAGTTTATAATGAATGCACTGCCTAAAAACTTTATGGCTTCATTATTGTAAAACAGGTTCAAGATCTACGGTAAGAGTGAAATATTCACACAAAGATTTGCATTAATGAAGACTACACAGAAAACCTTTTGAGGATTTGTGTGGATCTGATACTTAGCAAATTTTTGTGCTTTACATTCTTACAGAAGAGTCAATTTTAAAATGATTATTTGTAAGACCAAATAATAAATTAAAAGTTTCAAAAATAAAAAAAAAATTTAGTTCTCAGGCATGTCTATAAACAGTATGGAATTATGTATTCTCTTTTTAAAGAAAACGTTCTTGAGATAGGAAATTTTTTTAAAGGAAAAAGATGGCATCAGTTCAAATATTCATGAATAGCTGTTTTTAAGACTTAAGCCATCTAAATTATCTAGCAAAAAGTTCTTGTAGTCTTTAAAAGGGCAAGCAGAATAATTGTTAATGAAATATTTATTATTGCTAACTTACAGATCAGAGTTTAAATGTGATAGTACATTTTCCTGACTGTGTAATATAACGACGTGTACCGCATATTTACTCCTATGTTATAGACCTCCTCTGTTTTATGATTGTGCATAAAAAGGGGACTTTTTAAAAAAACACCGAATATCACTCTTAGAATTTTGATCATGTAAGGACCCAGGAATTTGCATTTTTAAAACAAACATCCCCCAAGTGGTTATGATGCTGTCCTTCCTGTCTTTTGGGTTGCTTATATTTCCTAATGAATGCTACGGTCAGCTTGTCAATTTGGGGGGGGGAAGGCAGCTGCGCTTTTTGACTGGGATTGTGTTTAATTAGATCAATTTGGGGATTATTGCCATCTTAAAAAATGTTGTCTTCCAATCCATGAGCACAAGGTGTTCCATTTATTTATGTTTACTTTCTCTCGATGATGTTTCGTAGTTTTCAGGGAACGTATGCTTCTTTTTTTTTAAATTATTCCAGGTATTTTATTTTTGGTGCTATTGTAAGTGGAATTCTTTTATTAATTTCATTTTGAGTCTGATCATTGCTAGTATATAGAAACACAATTTATTTTTATAAATTGATCTTGAAACCTGCAACTGTGCTGTATTCATTTATTAGCTCTAAAAGTTTTTAGTTAATTCTTTAGGATATTCTATATGAGATCATGTCATCTGTGAATCAAGATTACTTGATTACTTCCTCCTTTCTGATCTGAATGCCTTTTTATTTCTTTGTGTTGTCTAATTGACCTGGCTAAAACCATCACTACAACGTTAAATAGAAAAGCTCATGGAAAGTTCTTAAAAGAAACAGCCTAGTAGAATAGTCTATACGAAACTTTCTTTTAAAATTTTGTGAGCAGCTCTCTTAAAGAATAGATGTATCTATTTCACTGAAAACAAAACAATGTAATCCATTGTATGTTCTCTTTATCTAGTCTATCAGGAAGTTCAAGTTCATAGCCAAAGACATGATAATTCCATTCAATTTCTTGAACTACATTATATTATATATAATAATTGATATTTTTATTTTTGCCTCTTTTTTTGAGGCTTTGCTCCTTTACCTCTATTTTATTACAATTGTGTTATGTAGCTTTTAAAAAAAAAACTGCCTCAAATTGTATATGCTGCTAACTCAAAACAGTTTTCATACAGTATCATGCCAACCTTTAGAATTCAACACCTTTACATTCTCTTCTTGAAATGCTCTTTTCTCTGAGCTCTTGTGATTGTACACTCCTTTAGTTCTCTAACCATCTCTCTGATCACTTCTGTCTTCTCTGGGAGCGTTCTCTCTGCCCCTTCCATGTTGACATTTTCCAGAATCCCATACTAGCCCTTCTTTTCTTTACGTGTTCTATCTTGATGCTGCCTTCTATTCCGTGGCTTCCAGTAGCATCTGTGTATTGATGGCTTCCAAAACTGTATTTCCAGCCCAGGTTTCTTCCTTAAACATCTGCCAGATCTATCCAGTCCTGTCCTTGCCATCTTCTTGTCTGTCCTGGGGACGTACCAAACTCAGCAGGTAAAATTAAATTCATCATACTGTCACAGAACAGGCAACTACATTTAATAAACCACTCCTCCTTTTGTGCTCTCTTTCTCGGTGGGTGGCACCGGCATCCTCCCACTTGGCCAAACCAGGAACCTAGGCATCACTCGACTAGTCCTTCTCCACTGAGCACGATTCTCTCCCTCCAATCAAGTCTTATTAATCTTAATGCTTAATTATCTCTGAAGTAGTCCATTTCTCCCTAACCCTATATCTACTTCTATAATTTAAGCTATTATCTCTTATGGAGATTAGTTTAATAGTTTAGTTTCATAGATTAGTTTAGTAGGAAAATCTTGTCTTTTAAAAATAATAGCCCTTAAATCTGAGCTTGTTATGCTAATAGCATAAAAACATGAGTACTCAGTTTTTCTGAAGTTGTTCCTTTGTGAATTGTATACTTTTAAAAGATGAATTTTATGGGATGTGAATATATCTTTTAAAATGCTCAAAAGGTCTCTGCAAAAAAAAAAAAACAAATCTAATTGGTGTTGCTTCTTCAGTAACTATTATGAGTGTAGTGGTGATAAAATGCAGATGATATTTTGTTTAGGGTTAAGTTTGTCAAGCATCTCTTTTTTTCTATTCCAATACTTCTTAAGAGCCACCTTTCCTTAAAATGTTCATCTCTCTCTTTTTTAAAATTCTTGCATACATTTTTAACATCACCAGGGTGCTGAAGATGAATAAAACACAGACCTTATTCTCAAGAAAAGGTGATGATTTACTTTTCCTTTTTTTGCAGCCACAGATTTATCCTTTTCATATAAATATAATTGTTGGCCCAAAACTGAAATAATTCTCCCTTTCTACGTGTCTCTGTCTCTGTCTCTGTCTCTCTAGATAGATAGATATCTCAGTTAATAAGTAAATAAGCTATTCTCATAAAAATTTAGAGAAATTTCCATGTGTGGGAAATCTGAGTGTGCCGTGACTTCACAGTCTCCATATTGGATCACTGAAAGTGAGAAATTTGAGATTTGATCATGTATATGGTCTGAAGAGAAAGGGCATTTGAAGATGCGGAAGGCACGGGCACTAAAGTAAGAACCTGGAGATGGAGGAGGGGTTAGGGTCAGAAGCATAGGTGGACTCTCTTTTGGCTCAAACCAGATGAAAGACAGATAATAAAATAGATGATTTATTAGACAGGGAGCTGGGAAGTTGGTTGTCACTGCCTAATGGCCCTAATGTTCTCAAACACATAAGAGGCAAGAGTATAAGAGTTTGGAAGTTGAATTTGAGATTTAATTTGAAGATTTAGAGTAATCACTGAAGAAAATAGCGCAAGTAGCTTACCAAAGGCAAATTTAAAAGTTGATGAATCGTTCTGCAGATCTAGCTGAGGGCTGGAGACCAGCAATTTCAAGAGACACCAATGTGGGAGAGTAGTGTGATATTTTCTAGCAGCACTGAGCCCATCCAAGTGTAGAAACAGAACTCAGATTGTAGTATTTGTGGAGAAGTGGGAGTTTTGATGGATGGGGTTGTTGGAAAAATAGCAGTGGAAAGCAATTGAGGGTGCTTGTGTAAATGTTAGTGTTATAGACAAGAAGGAGGAAAAGTCCAGATGGGAACTGATAGACTAGGACAATATAGAGAAAATCCAAGAATTGGAAAACTAGATCTTGTAGTCAAAAAGTAAGTTTAGGGTGTTGGGAGGATAAGTGGTTTTAGTTATAGTATGTCATTGAAACAAGATTTTGTGATGAAGCTATTTTTGTTAGCTGACAAATTCTAAGACATAAGCATTGGAGTGAGTAGAGGAGTGGATGAAAAGAATAAAAATGAAGGTAACTGGAGATATGTGAGTTTCAGAATTATGAGGCATTTGGTTAGGTCTTCTTAATGAATACTTATATTTCATACTGTTATGAGAATTGGGGAATTGAAAAGAAGACTAAGCCAGCTCCTAAAGACTTCAACGAATGAGTCAGTGACCATGAGGTCATCAGATGACAGGATGAAAGGGAAAAAAGCCAGGAGATGGAAGCAACCTAAGTGTCCATCATCGGATGAATGGATAAAGAAGACGTGGCACATATATACAATGGAATATTACTCAGCCATAGAAAGAAACGAAATTGAGTTATTTGTAGTGAGGTGGATGGA